>NW_026263018.1:0-81606 GCF_947179515.1 Apodemus sylvaticus
CAAAACTACACGTTGTATCTCGAAAAGAATTGTTGTGGCGTGTACGTCTTAACATGTAGCATCTAAAAAGAACCAAAAGGAGAATTTTCTTTCGTCAAAATTTTTCAGAAAATCACGTTTTAAGGAAATCCCGCATCGTGCGAAATTATCTTGTTTTTCCTAAACAACACGTTGTAAGTCGAAAAGCTTTCATGTTGCGTGTATGTCTACGTGTGTAGCCTCAAAAGAGAAGGCACAGGACAGTTTTCTCTCGAAAGGATATGTAAGAATACCACTTCATAAGGAAATACAGTTTTGCAGAGTAAAGACATATACGTACGCATTGGAAACTCTTTACGAGAAGAAATAACGCATAGTACAAAATTAGCTTGTATCTCCAAAACTACACGTTGTATCTCGAAAAGAATTGTTGTGGCGTGTACGTCTTAACATGTAGCATCTAAAGAGAACCAAAAAGAGAATTTTCTTTCGTCAAAATTTTTCAGAAAATCACGTTTTAAGGAAATCCCGCATCGTGCGAAATTATCTTGTTTTTCCTAAACAACACGTTGTAAGTCGAAAAGCTTTCATGTTGCGTGTATGTCTAAGTGTGTAGCCTCAAAAGAGAAGGCACAGGACAGTTTTTCTCTCGAAAGGATATGTAAGAATACCACTTCATAAGGAAATACAGTTTTGCAGAGTAAAGACATATACGTACGCATTGGAAACTCTTTACGAGAAGAAATAATGCATAGTACAAAATTAGCTTGTATCTCCAAAACTACACGTTGTATCTCGAAAAGAATTGTTGTGGCGTGTACGTCTTAACATGTAGCATCTAAAGAGAACCAAAAGGAGAATTTTCTTTCGTCAAAATTTTTCAGAAAATCACGTTTTATGGAAATCCCGCATCGTGCGAAATTATCTTGTTTTTCCTAAACAACACGTTGTAAGTCGAAAAGCTTTCATGTTGCGTGTATGTCTAAGTGTGTAGCCTCAAAAGAGAAGGCACAGGACAGTTTTCTCTCGAAAGGATATGTAAGAATACCACTTCATAAGGAAATACAGTTTTGCAGAGTAAAGACATATACGTACGCATTGGAAACTCTTTACGAGAAGAAATAATGCATAGTACAAAATTAGCTTGTATCTCCAAAACTACACGTTGTATCTCGAAAAGAATTGTTGTGGCGTGTACGTCTTAACATGTAGCATCTAAAGAGAACCAAAAGGAGAATTTTCTTTCGTCAAAATTTTTCAGAAAATCACGTTTTAAGGAAATCCCGCATCGTGCGAAATTATGTTGTTTTTCCTAAACAACACGTTGTAAGTCGAAAAGCTTTCATGTTGCGTGTATGTCTACGTGTGTAGCCTCAAAAGAGAAGGCACAGGACAGTTTTCTCTCGAAAGGATATGTAAGAATACCACTTCATAAGGAAATACAGTTTTGCAGAGTAAAGACATATACGTACGCATTGGAAACTCTTTACGAGAAGAAATAACGCATAGTAAAAAATTAGCTTGTATCTCCAAAACTACACGTTGTATCTCGAAAAGAATTGTTGTGGCGTGTACGTCTTAACATGTAGCATCTAAAGAGAACCAAAAGGAGAATTTTCTTTCGTCAAAATTTTTCAGAAAATCACGTTTTAAGGAAATCCCGCATCGTGCGAAATTATCTTGTTTTTCCTAAACAACACGTTGTAAGTCGAAAAGCTTTCATGTTGCGTGTATGTCTAAGTGTGTAGCCTCAAAAGAGAAGGCACAGGACAGTTTTCTCTCGAAAGGATATGTAAGAATACCACTTCATAAGGAAATACAGTTTTGCAGAGTAAAGACATATACGTATGCATTGGAAACTCTTTACGAGAAGAAATAACGCATAGTACAAAATTAGCTTGTATCTCCAAAACTACACGTTGTATCTCGAAAAGAATTGTTGTGGCGTGTACGTCTTAACATGTAGCATCTAAAAAGAACCAAAAGGAGAATTTTCTTTCGTCAAAATTTTTCAGAAAATCACGTTTTAAGGAAATCCCGCATCGTGCGAAATTATCTTGTTTTTCCTAAACAACACGTTGTAAGTCGAAAAGCTTTCATGTTGCGTGTATGTCTACGTGTGTAGCCTCAAAAGAGAAGGCACAGGACAGTTTTCTCTCGAAAGGATATGTAAGAGTACCACTTCATAAGGAAATACAGTTTTGCAGAGTAAAGACATATACGTACGCATTGGAAACTCTTTACGAGAAGAAATAACGCATAGTACAAAATTAGCTTGTATCTCCAAAACTACACGTTGTATCTCGAAAAGAATTGTTGTGGCGTGTACGTCTTAACATGTAGCATCTAAAGAGAACCAAAAGGAGAATTTCCTTTCGTCAAAATTTTTCAGAAAATCACGTTTTAAGGAAATCCCGCATCGTGCGAAATTATCTTGTTTTTCCTAAACAACACGTTGTAAGTCGAAAAGCTTTCATGTTGCGTGTATGTCTAAGTGTGTAGCCTCAAAAGAGAAGGCACAGGACAGTTTTCTCTCGAAAGGATATGTAAGAATACCACTTCATAAGGAAATACAGTTTTGCAGAGTAAAGACATATACGTACGCATTGGAAACTCTTTACGAGAAGAAATAACGCATAGTACAAAATTAGCTTGTATCTCCAAAACTACACGATGTATCTCGAAAAGAATTGTTGTGGCGTGTACGTCTTAACATGTAGCATCTAAAGAGAACCAAAAGGAGAATTTTCTTTCGTCAAAATTTTTCAGAAAATCACGTTTTAAGGAAATCCCGCATCGTGCGAAATTATGTTGTTTTTCCTAAACAACACGTTGTAAGTCGAAAAGCTTTCATGTTGCGTGTATGTCTACGTGTGTAGCCTCAAAAGAGAAGGCACAGGACAGTTTTCTCTCAAAAGGATATGTAAGAATACCACTTCATAAGGAAATACAGTTTTGCAGAGTAAAGACATATACGTACGCATTGGAAACTCTTTACGAGAAGAAATAACGCATAGTACAAAATTAGCTTGTATCTCCAAAACTACACGTTGTATCTCGAAAAGAATTGTTGTGGCGTGTACGTCTTAACATGTAGCATCTAAAGAGAACCAAAAGGAGAATTTTCTTTCGTCAAAATTTTTCAGAAAATCACGTTTTAAGGAAATCCCGCATCGTGCGAAATTATCTTGTTTTTCCTAAACAACACGTTGTAAGTCGAAAAGCTTTCATGTTGCGTGTATGTCTAAGTGTGTAGCCTCAAAAGAGAAGGCACAGGACAGTTTTCTCTCGAAAGGATATGTAAGAATACCACTTCATAAGGAAATACAGTTTTGCAGAGTAAAGACATATACGTACGCATTGGAAACTCTTTACGAGAAGAAATAATGCATAGTACAAAATTAGCTTGTATCTCCAAAACTACACGTTGTATCTCGAAAAGAATTGTTGTGGCGTGTACGTCTTAACATGTAGCATCTAAAGAGAACCAAAAGGAGAATTTTCTTTCGTCAAAATTTTTCAGAAAATCACGTTTTATGGAAATCCCGCATCGTGCGAAATTATCTTGTTTTTCCTAAACAACACGTTGTAAGTCGAAAAGCTTTCATGTTGCGTGTATGTCTAAGTGTGTAGCCTCAAAAGAGAAGGCACAGGACAGTTTTCTCTCGAAAGGATATGTAAGAATACCACTTCATAAGGAAATACAGTTTTGCAGAGTAAAGACATATACGTACGCATTGGAAACTCTTTACGAGAAGAAATAACGCATAGTACAAAATTAGCTTGTATCTCCAAAACTACACGTTGTATCTCGAAAAGAATTGTTGTGGCGTGTACGTCTTAACATGTAGCATCTAAAGAGAACCAAAAGGAGAATTTTCTTTCGTCAAAATTTTTCAGAAAATCACGTTTTAAGGAAATCCCGCATCGTGCGAAATTATGTTGTTTTTCCTAAACAACACGTTGTAAGTCGAAAAGCTTTCATGTTGCGTGTATGTCTAAGTGTGTAGCCTCAAAAGAGAAGGCACAGGACAGTTTTCTCTCGAAAGGATATGTAAGAATACCACTTCATAAGGAAATACAGTTTTGCAGAGTAAAGACATATACGTACGCATTGGAAACTCTTTACGAGAAGAAATAACGCATAGTACAAAATTAGCTTGTATCTCCAAAACTACACGTTGTATCTCGAAAAGAATTGTTGTGGCGTGTACGTCTTAACATGTAGCATCTAAAGAGAACCAAAAGGAGAATTTTCTTTCGTCAAAATTTTTCAGAAAATCACGTTTTAAGGAAATCCCGCATCGTGCGAAATTATCTTGTTTTTCCTAAACAACACGTTGTAAGTCGAAAAGCTTTCATGTTGCGTGTATGTCTAAGTGTGTAGCCTCAAAAGAGAAGGCACAGGACAGTTTTCTCTCGAAAGGATATGTAAGAATACCACTTCATAAGGAAATATAGTTTTGCAGAGTAAAGACATATACGTATGCATTGGAAACTCTTTACGAGAAGAAATAACGCATAGTACAAAATTAGCTTGTATCTCCAAAACTACACGTTGTATCTCGAAAAGAATTGTTGTGGCGTGTACGTCTTAACATGTAGCATCTAAAAAGAACCAAAAGGAGAATTTTCTTTCGTCAAAATTTTTCAGAAAATCACGTTTTAAGGAAATCCCGCATCGTGCGAAATTATCTTGTTTTTCCTAAACAACACGTTGTAAGTCGAAAAGCTTTCATGTTGCGTGTATGTCTAAGTGTGTAGCCTCAAAAGAGAAGGCACAGGACAGTTTTCTCTCGAAAGGATATGTAAGAATACCACTTCATAAGGAAATACAGTTTTGCAGAGTAAAGACATATACGTACGCATTGGAAACTCTTTACGAGAAGAAATAACGCATAGTACAAAATTAGCTTGTATATCCAAAACTACACGTTGTATCTCGAAAAGAATTGTTGTGGCGTGTACGTCTTAACATGTAGCATCTAAAGAGAACCAAAAAGAGAATTTTCTTTCGTCAAAATTTTTCAGAAAATCACGTTTTAAGGAAATCCCGCATCGTGCGAAATTATCTTGTTTTTCCTAAACAACACGTTGTAAGTCGAAAAGCTTTCATGTTGCGTGTATGTCTAAGTGTGTAGCCTCAAAAGAGAAGGCACAGGACAGTTTTCTCTCGAAAGGATATGTAAGAATACCACTTCATAAGGAAATACAGTTTTGCAGAGTAAAGACATATACGTACGCATTGGAAACTCTTTACGAGAAGAAATAACGCATAGTACAAAATTAGCTTGTATCTCCAAAACTACACGTTGTATCTCGAAAAGAATTGTTGTGGCGTGTACGTCTTAACATGTAGCATCTAAAGAGAACCAAAAGGAGAATTTTCTTTCGTCAAAATTTTTCAGAAAATCACGTTTTAAGGAAATCCCGCATCGTGCGAAATTATCTTGTTTTTCCTAAACAACACGTTGTAAGTCGAAAAGCTTTCATGTTGCGTGTATGTCTAAGTGTGTAGCCTCAAAAGAGAAGGCACAGGACAGTTTTCTCTCGAAAGGATATGTAAGAATACCACTTCATAAGGAAATACAGTTTTGCAGAGTAAAGACATATACGTACGCATTGGAAACTCTTTACGAGAAGAAATAAGGCATAGTACAAAATTAGCTTGTATCTCCAAAACTACACGTTGTATCTCGAAAAGAATTGTTGTGGCGTGTACGTCTTAACATGTAGCATCTAAAGAGAACCAAAAGGAGAATTTTCTTTCGTCAAAATTTTTCAGAAAATCACGTTTTAAGGAAATCCCGCATCGTGCGAAATTATCTTGTTTTTCCTAAACAACACGTTGTAAGTCGAAAAGCTTTCATGTTGCGTGTATGTCTACGTGTGTAGCCTCAAAAGAGAAGGCACAGGACAGTTTTCTCTCGAAAGGATATGTAAGAATACCACTTCATAAGGAAATACAGTTTTGCAGAGTAAAGACATACGTACGCATTGGAAACTCTTTACGAGAAGAAATAACGCATAGTACAAAATTAGCTTGTATCTCCAAAACTACACGTTGTATCTCGAAAAGAATTGTTGTGGCGTGTACGTCTTAACATGTAGCATCTAAAGAGAACCAAAAGGAGAATTTTCTTTCGTCAAAATTTTTCAGAAAATCACGTTTTAAGGAAATCCCGCATCGTGCGAAATTATCTTGTTTTTCCTAAACAACACGTTGTAAGTCGAAAAGCTTTCATGTTGCGTGTATGTCTAAGTGTGTAGCCTCAAAAGAGAAGGCACAGGACAGTTTTCTCTCGAAAGGATATGTAAGAATACCACTTCATAAGGAAATACAGTTTTGCAGAGTAAAGACATATACGTACGCATTGGAAACTCTTTACGAGAAGAAATAATGCATAGTACAAAATTAGCTTGTATCTCCAAAACTACACGTTGTATCTCGAAAAGAATTGTTGTGGCGTGTACGTCTTAACATGTAGCATCTAAAGAGAACCAAAAGGAGAATTTTCTTTCGTCAAAATTTTTCAGAAAATCACGTTTTATGGAAATCCCGCATCGTGCGAAATTATCTTGTTTTTCCTAAACAACACGTTGTAAGTCGAAAAGCTTTCATGTTGCGTGTATGTCTAAGTGTGTAGCCTCAAAAGAGAAGGCACAGGACAGTTTTCTCTCGAAAGGATATGTAAGAATACCACTTCATAAGGAAATACAGTTTTGCAGAGTAAAGACATATACGTACGCATTGGAAACTCTTTACGAGAAGAAATAACGCATAGTACAAAATTAGCTTGTATCTCCAAAACTACACGTTGTATCTCGAAAAGAATTGTTGTGGCGTGTACGTCTTAACATGTAGCATCTAAAGAGAACCAAAAGGAGAATTTTCTTTCGTCAAAATTTTTCAGAAAATCACGTTTTAAGGAAATCCCGCATCGTGCGAAATTATGTTGTTTTTCCTAAACAACACGTTGTAAGTCGAAAAGCTTTCATGTTGCGTGTATGTCTACGTGTGTAGCCTCAAAAGAGAAGGCACAGGACAGTTTTCTCTCGAAAGGATATGTAAGAATACCACTTCATAAGGAAATACAGTTTTGCAGAGTAAAGACATATACGTACGCATTGGAAACTCTTTACGAGAAGAAATAACGCATAGTACAAAATTAGCTTGTATATCCAAAACTACACGTTGTATCTCGAAAAGAATTGTTGTGGCGTGTACGTCTTAACATGTAGCATCTAAAGAGAACCAAAAAGAGAATTTTCTTTCGTCAAAATTTTTCAGAAAATCACGTTTTAAGGAAATCCCGCATCGTGCGAAATTATCTTGTTTTTCCTAAACAACACGTTGTAAGTCGAAAAGCTTTCATGTTGCGTGTATGTCTAAGTGTGTAGCCTCAAAAGAGAAGGCACAGGACAGTTTTCTCTCGAAAGGATATGTAAGAATACCACTTCATAAGGAAATACAGTTTTGCAGAGTAAAGACATATACGTACGCATTGGAAACTCTTTACGAGAAGAAATAACGCATAGTACAAAATTAGCTTGTATCTCCAAAACTACACGTTGTATCTCGAAAAGAATTGTTGTGGCGTGTACGTCTTAACATGTAGCATCTAAAGAGAACCAAAAGGAGAATTTTCTTTCGTCAAAATTTTTCAGAAAATCACGTTTTAAGGAAATCCCGCATCGTGCGAAATTATCTTGTTTTTCCTAAACAACACGTTGTAAGTCGAAAAGCTTTCATGTTGCGTGTATGTCTACGTGTGTAGCCTCAAAAGAGAAGGCACAGGACAGTTTTCTCTCGAAAGGATATGTAAGAATACCACTTCATAAGGAAATACAGTTTTGCAGAGTAAAGACATATACGTACGCATTGGAAACTCTTTACGAGAAGAAATAAGGCATAGTACAAAATTAGCTTGTATCTCCAAAACTACACGTTGTATCTCGAAAAGAATTGTTGTGGCGTGTACGTCTTAACATGTAGCATCTAAAGAGAACCAAAAGGAGAATTTTCTTTCGTCAAAATTTTTCAGAAAATCACGTTTTAAGGAAATCCCGCATCGTGCGAAATTATCTTGTTTTTCCTAAACAACACGTTGTAAGTCGAAAAGCTTTCATGTTGCGTGTATGTCTACGTGTGTAGCCTCAAAAGAGAAGGCACAGGACAGTTTTCTCTCGAAAGGATATGTAAGAATACCACTTCATAAGGAAATACAGTTTTGCAGAGTAAAGACATACGTACGCATTGGAAACTCTTTACGAGAAGAAATAACGCATAGTACAAAATTAGCTTGTATCTCCAAAACTACACGTTGTATCTCGAAAAGAATTGTTGTGGCGTGTACGTCTTAACATGTAGCATCTAAAGAGAACCAAAAGGAGAATTTTCTTTCGTCAAAATTTTTCAGAAAATCACGTTTTAAGGAAATCCCGCATCGTGCGAAATTATCTTGTTTTTCCTAAACAACACGTTGTAAGTCGAAAAGCTTTCATGTTGCGTGTATGTCTAAGTGTGTAGCCTCAAAAGAGAAGGCACAGGACAGTTTTCTCTCGAAAGGATATGTAAGAATACCACTTCATAAGGAAATACAGTTTTGCAGAGTAAAGACATATACGTACGCATTGGAAACTCTTTACGAGAAGAAATAATGCATAGTACAAAATTAGCTTGTATCTCCAAAACTACACGTTGTATCTCGAAAAGAATTGTTGTGGCGTGTACGTCTTAACATGTAGCATCTAAAGAGAACCAAAAGGAGAATTTTCTTTCGTCAAAATTTTTCAGAAAATCACGTTTTATGGAAATCCCGCATCGTGCGAAATTATCTTGTTTTTCCTAAACAACACGTTGTAAGTCGAAAAGCTTTCATGTTGCGTGTATGTCTAAGTGTGTAGCCTCAAAAGAGAAGGCACAGGACAGTTTTCTCTCGAAAGGATATGTAAGAATACCACTTCATAAGGAAATACAGTTTTGCAGAGTAAAGACATATACGTACGCATTGGAAACTCTTTACGAGAAGAAATAACGCATAGTACAAAATTAGCTTGTATCTCCAAAACTACACGTTGTATCTCGAAAAGAATTGTTGTGGCGTGTACGTCTTAACATGTAGCATCTAAAGAGAACCAAAAGGAGAATTTTCTTTCGTCAAAATTTTTCAGAAAATCACGTTTTAAGGAAATCCCGCATCGTGCGAAATTATGTTGTTTTTCCTAAACAACACGTTGTAAGTCGAAAAGCTTTCATGTTGCGTGTATGTCTACGTGTGTAGCCTCAAAAGAGAAGGCACAGGACAGTTTTCTCTCGAAAGGATATGTAAGAATACCACTTCATAAGGAAATACAGTTTTGCAGAGTAAAGACATATACGTACGCATTGGAAACTCTTTACGAGAAGAAATAACGCATAGTACAAAATTAGCTTGTATCTCCAAAACTACACGTTGTATCTCGAAAAGAATTGTTGTGGCGTGTACGTCTTAACATGTAGCATCTAAAGAGAACCAAAAGGAGAATTTTCTTTCGTCAAAATTTTTCAGAAAATCACGTTTTAAGGAAATCCCGCATCGTGCGAAATTATCTTGTTTTTCCTAAACAACACGTTGTAAGTCGAAAAGCTTTCATGTTGCGTGTATGTCTAAGTGTGTAGCCTCAAAAGAGAAGGCACAGGACAGTTTTCTCTCGAAAGGATATGTAAGAATACCACTTCATAAGGAAATATAGTTTTGCAGAGTAAAGACATATACGTATGCATTGGAAACTCTTTACGAGAAGAAATAACGCATAGTACAAAATTAGCTTGTATCTCCAAAACTACACGTTGTATCTCGAAAAGAATTGTTGTGGCGTGTACGTCTTAACATGTAGCATCTAAAA
Organism: Apodemus sylvaticus; assembly: GCF_947179515.1. Taxonomy (NCBI): domain Eukaryota; kingdom Metazoa; phylum Chordata; class Mammalia; order Rodentia; family Muridae; genus Apodemus; species Apodemus sylvaticus. The sequence continues at coordinate 9,868 of NW_026263018.1, forward strand.
AGAACCAAAAGGAGAATTTTCTTTCGTCAAAATTTTTCAGAAAATCACGTTTTAAGGAAATCCCGCATCGTGCGAAATTATCTTGTTTTTCCTAAACAACACGTTGTAAGTCGAAAAGCTTTCATGTTGCGTGTATGTCTACGTGTGTAGCCTCAAAAGAGAAGGCACAGGACAGTTTTCTCTCGAAAGGGATATGTAAGAATACCACTTCATAAGGAAATACAGTTTTGCAGAGTAAAGACATATACGTACGCATTGGAAACTCTTTACGAGAAGAAATAACGCATAGTACAAAATTAGCTTGTATATCCAAAACTACACGTTGTATCTCGAAAAGAATTGTTGTGGCGTGTACGTCTTAACATGTAGCATCTAAAGAGAACCAAAAAGAGAATTTTCTTTCGTCAAAATTTTTCAGAAAATCACGTTTTAAGGAAATCCCGCATCGTGCGAAATTATCTTGTTTTTCCTAAACAACACGTTGTAAGTCGAAAAGCTTTCTTGTTGCGTGTATGTCTAAGTGTGTAGCCTCAAAAGAGAAGGCACAGGACAGTTTTCTCTCGAAAGGATATGTAAGAATACCACTTCATAAGGAAATACAGTTTTGCAGAGTAAAGACATATACGTACGCATTGGAAACTCTTTACGAGAAGAAATAACGCATAGTACAAAATTAGCTTGTATCTCCAAAACTACACGTTGTATCTCGAAAAGAATTGTTGTGGCGTGTACGTCTTAACATGTAGCATCTAAAGAGAACCAAAAGGAGAATTTTCTTTCGTCAAAATTTTTCAGAAAATCACGTTTTAAGGAAATCCCGCATCGTGCGAAATTATCTTGTTTTTCCTAAACAACACGTTGTAAGTCGAAAAGCTTTCATGTTGCGTGTATGTCTAAGTGTGTAGCCTCAAAAGAGAAGGCACAGGACAGTTTTCTCTCGAAAGGATATGTAAGAATACCACTTCATAAGGAAATACAGTTTTGCAGAGTAAAGACATATACGTACGCATTGGAAACTCTTTACGAGAAGAAATAATGCATAGTACAAAATTAGCTTGTATCTCCAAAACTACACGTTGTATCTCGAAAAGAATTGTTGTGGCGTGTACGTCTTAACATGTAGCATCTAAAGAGAACCAAAAGGAGAATTTTCTTTCGTCAAAATTTTTCAGAAAATCACGTTTTATGGAAATCCCGCATCGTGCGAAATTATCTTGTTTTTCCTAAACAACACGTTGTAAGTCGAAAAGCTTTCATGTTGCGTGTATGTCTAAGTGTGTAGCCTCAAAAGAGAAGGCACAGGACAGTTTTCTCTCGAAAGGATATGTAAGAATACCACTTCATAAGGAAATACAGTTTTGCAGAGTAAAGACATATACGTACGCATTGGAAACTCTTTACGAGAAGAAATAACGCATAGTACAAAATTAGCTTGTATCTCCAAAACTACACGTTGTATCTCGAAAAGAATTGTTGTGGCGTGTACGTCTTAACATGTAGCATCTAAAGAGAACCAAAAGGAGAATTTTCTTTCGTCAAAATTTTTCAGAAAATCACGTTTTAAGGAAATCCCGCATCGTGCGAAATTATGTTGTTTTTCCTAAACAACACGTTGTAAGTCGAAAAGCTTTCATGTTGCGTGTATGTCTACGTGTGTAGCCTCAAAAGAGAAGGCACAGGACAGTTTTCTCTCGAAAGGATATGTAAGAATACCACTTCATAAGGAAATACAGTTTTGCAGAGTAAAGACATATACGTACGCATTGGAAACTCTTTACGAGAAGAAATAACGCATAGTACAAAATTAGCTTGTATCTCCAAAACTACACGTTGTATCTCGAAAAGAATTGTTGTGGCGTGTACGTCTTAACATGTAGCATCTAAAGAGAACCAAAAGGAGAATTTTCTTTCGTCAAAATTTTTCAGAAAATCACGTTTTAAGGAAATCCCGCATCGTGCGAAATTATCTTGTTTTTCCTAAACAACACGTTGTAAGTCGAAAAGCTTTCATGTTGCGTGTATGTCTAAGTGTGTAGCCTCAAAAGAGAAGGCACAGGACAGTTTTCTCTCGAAAGGATATGTAAGAATACCACTTCATAAGGAAATATAGTTTTGCAGAGTAAAGACATATACGTATGCATTGGAAACTCTTTACGAGAAGAAATAACGCATAGTACAAAATTAGCTTGTATCTCCAAAACTACACGTTGTATCTCGAAAAGAATTGTTGTGGCGTGTACGTCTTAACATGTAGCATCTAAAAAGAACCAAAAGGAGAATTTTCTTTCGTCAAAATTTTTCAGAAAATCACGTTTTAAGGAAATCCCGCATCGTGCGAAATTATCTTGTTTTTCCTAAACAACACGTTGTAAGTCGAAAAGCTTTCATGTTGCGTGTATGTCTACGTGTGTAGCCTCAAAAGAGAAGGCACAGGACAGTTTTCTCTCGAAAGGATATGTAAGAATACCACTTCATAAGGAAATACAGTTTTGCAGAGTAAAGACATATACGTACGCATTGGAAACTCTTTACGAGAAGAAATAACGCATAGTACAAAATTAGCTTGTATATCCAAAACTACACGTTGTATCTCGAAAAGAATTGTTGTGGCGTGTACGTCTTAACATGTAGCATCTAAAGAGAACCAAAAAGAGAATTTTCTTTCGTCAAAATTTTTCAGAAAATCACGTTTTAAGGAAATCCCGCATCGTGCGAAATTATCTTGTTTTTCCTAAACAACACGTTGTAAGTCGAAAAGCTTTCTTGTTGCGTGTATGTCTAAGTGTGTAGCCTCAAAAGAGAAGGCACAGGACAGTTTTCTCTCGAAAGGATATGTAAGAATACCACTTCATAAGGAAATACAGTTTTGCAGAGTAAAGACATATACGTACGCATTGGAAACTCTTTACGAGAAGAAATAACGCATAGTACAAAATTAGCTTGTATCTCCAAAACTACACGTTGTATCTCGAAAAGAATTGTTGTGGCGTGTACGTCTTAACATGTAGCATCTAAAGAGAACCAAAAGGAGAATTTTCTTTCGTCAAAATTTTTCAGAAAATCACGTTTTAAGGAAATCCCGCATCGTGCGAAATTATCTTGTTTTTCCTAAACAACACGTTGTAAGTCGAAAAGCTTTCATGTTGCGTGTATGTCTAAGTGTGTAGCCTCAAAAGAGAAGGCACAGGACAGTTTTCTCTCGAAAGGATATGTAAGAATACCACTTCATAAGGAAATACAGTTTTGCAGAGTAAAGACATATACGTACGCATTGGAAACTCTTTACGAGAAGAAATAAGGCATAGTACAAAATTAGCTTGTATCTCCAAAACTACACGTTGTATCTCGAAAAGAATTGTTGTGGCGTGTACGTCTTAACATGTAGCATCTAAAGAGAACCAAAAGGAGAATTTTCTTTCGTCAAAATTTTTCAGAAAATCACGTTTTAAGGAAATCCCGCATCGTGCGAAATTATCTTGTTTTTCCTAAACAACACGTTGTAAGTCGAAAAGCTTTCATGTTGCGTGTATGTCTACGTGTGTAGCCTCAAAAGAGAAGGCACAGGACAGTTTTCTCTCGAAAGGATATGTAAGAATACCACTTCATAAGGAAATACAGTTTTGCAGAGTAAAGACATACGTACGCATTGGAAACTCTTTACGAGAAGAAATAACGCATAGTACAAAATTAGCTTGTATCTCCAAAACTACACGTTGTATCTCGAAAAGAATTGTTGTGGCGTGTACGTCTTAACATGTAGCATCTAAAGAGAACCAAAAGGAGAATTTTCTTTCGTCAAAATTTTTCAGAAAATCACGTTTTAAGGAAATCCCGCATCGTGCGAAATTATCTTGTTTTTCCTAAACAACACGTTGTAAGTCGAAAAGCTTTCATGTTGCGTGTATGTCTAAGTGTGTAGCCTCAAAAGAGAAGGCACAGGACAGTTTTCTCTCGAAAGGATATGTAAGAATACCACTTCATAAGGAAATACAGTTTTGCAGAGTAAAGACATATACGTACGCATTGGAAACTCTTTACGAGAAGAAATAACGCATAGTACAAAATTAGCTTGTATCTCCAAAACTACACGTTGTATCTCGAAAAGAATTGTTGTGGCGTGTACGTCTTAACATGTAGCATCTAAAGAGAACCAAAAGGAGAATTTTCTTTCGTCAAAATTTTTCAGAAAATCACGTTTTATGGAAATCCCGCATCGTGCGAAATTATCTTGTTTTTCCTAAACAACACGTTGTAAGTCGAAAAGCTTTCATGTTGCGTGTATGTCTAAGTGTGTAGCCTCAAAAGAGAAGGCACAGGACAGTTTTCTCTCGAAAGGATATGTAAGAATACCACTTCATAAGGAAATACAGTTTTGCAGAGTAAAGACATATACGTACGCATTGGAAACTCTTTACGAGAAGAAATAACGCATAGTACAAAATTAGCTTGTATCTCCAAAACTACACGTTGTATCTCGAAAAGAATTGTTGTGGCGTGTACGTCTTAACATGTAGCATCTAAAGAGAACCAAAAGGAGAATTTTCTTTCGTCAAAATTTTTCAGAAAATCACGTTTTAAGGAAATCCCGCATCGTGCGAAATTATGTTGTTTTTCCTAAACAACACGTTGTAAGTCGAAAAGCTTTCATGTTGCGTGTATGTCTACGTGTGTAGCCTCAAAAGAGAAGGCACAGGACAGTTTTCTCTCGAAAGGATATGTAAGAATACCACTTCATAAGGAAATACAGTTTTGCAGAGTAAAGACATATACGTACGCATTAGAAACTCTTTACGACATCAAATGAGGTACAAGAAGAAAGGAGGAGTGGCCCCGGGTTCTGGAAAGACTCAGTGAAACAGTATTCAGCAAAACCAGAACGGGGAAGTGGGAAGGGGTGGGTGGGAGGACAGGGGAAGAGAAGGGGGCTTGCGGGACTTTCGGGGAGTGGGGGGGCTAGAAAAGGGGAAATCATTTGAAATGTAAATAAATTATATCGAATAATAAAAAAAAAAAAAAAAAAAAAAAAAAAAAAAAAAAAAAAAAAAAAGAAACTCTTTACGAGAAGAAATAACGCATAGTACAAAATTAGCTTGTATCTCCAAAACTACACGTTGTATCTCGAAAAGAATTGTTGTGGCGTGTACGTCTTAACATGTAGCATCTAAAGAGAACCAAAAGGAGAATTTTCTTTCGTCAAAATTTTTCAGAAAATCACGTTTTAAGGAAATCCCGCATCGTGCGAAATTATCTTGTTTTTCCTAAACAACACGTTGTAAGTCGAAAAGCTTTCATGTTGCGTGTATGTCTAAGTGTGTAGCCTCAAAAGAGAAGGCACAGGACAGTTTTCTCTCGAAAGGATATGTAAGAATACCACTTCATAAGGAAATATAGTTTTGCAGAGTAAAGACATATACGTATGCATTGGAAACTCTTTACGAGAAGAAATAACGCATAGTACAAAATTAGCTTGTATCTCCAAAACTACACGTTGTATCTCGAAAAGAATTGTTGTGGCGTGTACGTCTTAACATGTAGCATCTAAAAAGAACCAAAAGGAGAATTTTCTTTCGTCAAAATTTTTCAGAAAATCACGTTTTAAGGAAATCCCGCATCGTGCGAAATTATCTTGTTTTTCCTAAACAACACGTTGTAAGTCGAAAAGCTTTCATGTTGCGTGTATGTCTACGTGTGTAGCCTCAAAAGAGAAGGCACAGGACAGTTTTCTCTCGAAAGGATATGTAAGAATACCACTTCATAAGGAAATACAGTTTTGCAGAGTAAAGACATATACGTACGCATTGGAAACTCTTTACGAGAAGAAATAACGCATAGTACAAAATTAGCTTGTATATCCAAAACTACACGTTGTATCTCGAAAAGAATTGTTGTGGCGTGTACGTCTTAACATGTAGCATCTAAAGAGAACCAAAAAGAGAATTTTCTTTCGTCAAAATTTTTCAGAAAATCACGTTTTAAGGAAATCCCGCATCGTGCGAAATTATCTTGTTTTTCCTAAACAACACGTTGTAAGTCGAAAAGCTTTCATGTTGCGTGTATGTCTAAGTGTGTAGCCTCAAAAGAGAAGGCACAGGACAGTTTTCTCTCGAAAGGATATGTAAGAATACCACTTCATAAGGAAATACAGTTTTGCAGAGTAAAGACATATACGTACGCATTGGAAACTCTTTACTAGAAGAAATAACGCATAGTACAAAATTAGCTTGTATCTCCAAAACTACACGTTGTATCTCGAAAAGAATTGTTGTGGCGTGTACGTCTTAACATGTAGCATCTAAAGAGAACCAAAAGGAGAATTTTCTTTCGTCAAAATTTTTCAGAAAATCACGTTTTAAGGAAATCCCGCATCGTGCGAAATTATCTTGTTTTTCCTAAACAACACGTTGTAAGTCGAAAAGCTTTCATGTTGCGTGTATGTCTAAGTGTGTAGCCTCAAAAGAGAAGGCACAGGACAGTTTTCTCTCGAAAGGATATGTAAGAATACCACTTCATAAGGAAATACAGTTTTGCAGAGTAAAGACATATACGTACGCATTGGAAACTCTTTACGAGAAGAAATAAGGCATAGTACAAAATTAGCTTGTATCTCCAAAACTACACGTTGTATCTCGAAAAGAATTGTTGTGGCGTGTACGTCTTAACATGTAGCATCTAAAGAGAACCAAAAGGAGAATTTTCTTTCGTCAAAATTTTTCAGAAAATCACGTTTTAAGGAAATCCCGCATCGTGCGAAATTATCTTGTTTTTCCTAAACAACACGTTGTAAGTCGAAAAGCTTTCATGTTGCGTGTATGTCTACGTGTGTAGCCTCAAAAGAGAAGGCACAGGACAGTTTTCTCTCGAAAGGATATGTAAGAATACCACTTCATAAGGAAATACAGTTTTGCAGAGTAAAGACATACGTACGCATTGGAAACTCTTTACGAGAAGAAATAACGCATAGTACAAAATTAGCTTGTATCTCCAAAACTACACGTTGTATCTCGAAAAGAATTGTTGTGGCGTGTACGTCTTAACATGTAGCATCTAAAGAGAACCAAAAGGAGAATTTTCTTTCGTCAAAATTTTTCAGAAAATCACGTTTTAAGGAAATCCCGCATCGTGCGAAATTATCTTGTTTTTCCTAAACAACACGTTGTAAGTCGAAAAGCTTTCATGTTGCGTGTATGTCTAAGTGTGTAGCCTCAAAAGAGAAGGCACAGGACAGTTTTCTCTCGAAAGGATATGTAAGAATACCACTTCATAAGGAAATACAGTTTTGCAGAGTAAAGACATATACGTACGCATTGGAAACTCTTTACGAGAAGAAATAACGCATAGTACAAAATTAGCTTGTATCTCCAAAACTACACGTTGTATCTCGAAAAGAATTGTTGTGGCGTGTACGTCTTAACATGTAGCATCTAAAGAGAACCAAAAGGAGAATTTTCTTTCGTCAAAATTTTTCAGAAAATCACGTTTTAAGGAAATCCCGCATCGTGCGAAATTATCTTGTTTTTCCTAAACAACACGTTGTAAGTCGAAAAGCTTTCATGTTGCGTGTATGTCTACGTGTGTAGCCTCAAAAGAGAAGGCACAGGACAGTTTTCTCTCGAAAGGATATGTAAGAATACCACTTCATAGGGAAATACAGTTTTGCAGAGTAAAGACATATACGTACGCATTGGAAAATCTTTACGAGAAGAAATAACGCATAGTACAAAATTAGCTTGTATCTCCAAAACTACACGTTGTATCTCGAAAAGAATTGTTGTGGCGTGTACGTCTTAACATGTAGCATCTAAAGAGAACCAAAAGGAGAATTTTCTTTCGTCAAAATTTTTCAGAAAATCACGTTTTAAGGAAATCCTGCATCGTGCGAAATTATCTTGTTTTTCCTAAACAACACGTTGTAAGTCGAAAAGCTTTCATGTTGCGTGTATGTCTAAGTGTGTAGCCTCAAAAGAGAAGGCACAGGACAGTTTTCTCTCGAAAGGATATGTAAGAATACCACTTCATAAGGAAATACAGTTTTGCAGAGTAAAGACATATACGTACGCATTGGAAACTCTTTACGAGAAGAAATAACGCATAGTAAAAAATTAGCTTGTATCTCCAAAACTACACGTTGTATCTCGAAAAGAATTGTTGTGGCGTGTACGTCTTAACATGTAGCATCTAAAGAGAACCAAAAGGAGAATTTTCTTTCGTCAAAATTTTTCAGAAAATCACGTTTTAAGGAAATCCCGCATCGTGCGAAATTATCTTGTTTTTCCTAAACAACACGTTGTAAGTCGAAAAGCTTTCATGTTGCGTGTATGTCTACGTGTGTAGCCTCAAAAGAGAAGGCACAGGACAGTTTTCTCTCGAAAGGATATGTAAGAATACCACTTCATAAGGAAATACAGTTTTGCAGAGTAAAGACATATACGTACGCATTGGAAACTCTTTACGAGAAGAAATAACGCATAGTACAAAATTAGCTTGTATCTCCAAAACTACACGTTGTATCTAGAAAAGAATTGTTGTGGCGTGTACGTCTTAACATGTAGCATCTAAAGAGAACCAAAAGGAGAATTTTCTTTCGTCAAAATTTTTCAGAAAATCACGTTTTAAGGAAATCCCGCATCGTGCGAAATTATCTTGTTTTTCCTAAACAACACGTTGTAAGTCGAAAAGCTTTCATGTTGCGTGTATGTCTAAGTGTGTAGCCTCAAAAGAGAAGGCACAGGACAGTTTTCTCTCGAAAGGATATGTAAGAATACCACTTCATAAGGAAATACAGTTTTGCAGAGTAAAGACATATACGTACGCATTGGAAACTCTTTAAGAGAAGAAATAACGCATAGTACAAAATTAGCTTGTATCTCCAAAACTACACGTTGTATCTCGAAAAGAATTGTTGTGGCGTGTACGTCTTAACATGTAGCATCTAAAGAGAACCAAAAGGAGAATTTTCTTTCGTCAAAATTTTTCAGAAAATCACGTTTTAAGGAAATCCCGCATCGTGCGAAATTATCTTGTTTTTCCTAAACAACACGTTGTAAGTCGAAAAGCTTTCATGTTGCGTGTATGTCTAAGTGTGTAGCCTCAAAAGAGAAGGCACAGGACAGTTTTTTCTCGAAAGGATATGTAAGAATACCACTTCATAAGGAAATACAGTTTTGCAGAGTAAAGACATATACGTACGCATTGGAAACTCTTTACGAGAAGAAATAACGCATAGTACAAAATTAGCTTGTATCTCCAAAACTACACGTTGTATCTCGAAAAGAATTGTTGTGGCGTGTACGTCTTAACATGTAGCATCTAAAGAGAACCAAAAGGAGAATTTTCTTTCGTCAAAATTTTTCAGAAAATCACGTTTTAAGGAAATCCCGCATCGTGCGAAATTATCTTGTTTTTCCTAAACAACACGTTGTAAGTCGAAAAGCTTTCATGTTGCGTGTATGTCTAAGTGTGTAGCCTCAAAAGAGAAGGCACAGGACAGTTTTCTCTCGAAAGGATATGTAAGAATACCACTTCATAAGGAAATACAGTTTTGCAGAGTAAAGACATATGCGTACGCATTGGAAACTCTTTACGAGAAGAAATAACGCATAGTACAAAATTAGCTTGTATCTCCAAAACTACACGATGTATCTCGAAAAGAATTGTTGTGGCGTGTACGTCTTAACATGTAGCATCTAAAGAGAACCAAAAGGAGAATTTTCTTTCGTCAAAATTTTTCAGAAAATCACGTTTTAAGGAAATCCCGCATCGTGCGAAATTATCTTGTTTTTCCTAAACAACACGTTGTAAGTCGAAAAGCTTTCATGTTGCGTGTATGTCTAAGTGTGTAGCCTCAAAAGAGAAGGCACAGGACAGTTTTCTCTCGAAAGGATATGTAAGAATACCACTTCATGAGGAAATACAGTTTTGCAGAGTAAAGACATATACGTACGCATTGGAAACTCTTTACGAGAAGAAATAACGCATAGTACAAAATTAGCTTGTATCTCCAAAACTACACGTTGTATCTCGAAAAGAATTGTTGTGGCGTGTACGCCTTAACATGTAGCATCGAAAGAGAACCAAAAGGAGAATTTTCTTTCGTCAAAATTTTTCAGAAAATCACGTTTTAAGGAAATCCCGCATCGTGCGAAATTATCTTGTTTTTCCTAAATAACACGTTGTAAGTCGAAAAGCTTTCATGTTGCGTGTATGTCTAAGTGTGTAGCCTCAAAAGAGAAGGCACAGGACAGTTTTCTCTCGAAAGGATATGTAAGAATACCACTTCATAAGGAAATACAGTTTTGCAGAGTAAAGACATATACGTACGCATTGGAAACTCTTTAAGAGAAGAAATAACGCATAGTACAAAATTAGCTTGTATCTCCAAAACTACACGTTGTATCTCGAAAAGAATTGTTGTGGCGTGTACGTCTTAACATGTAGCATCTAAAGAGAACCAAAAGGAGAATTTTCTTTCGTCAAAATTTTTCAGAAAATCACGTTTTAAGGAAATCCCGCATCGTGCGAAATTATCTTGTTTTTCCTAAACAACACGTTGTAAGTCGAAAAGCTTTCATGTTGCGTGTATGTCTAAGTGTGTAGCCTCAAAAGAGAAGGCACAGGACAGTTTTCTCTCGAAAGGATATGTAAGAATACCACTTCATAAGGAAATACAGTTTTGCAGAGTAAAGACATATACGTACGCATTGGAAACTCTTTACGAGAAGAAATAACGCATAGTACAAAATTAGCTTGTATCTCCAAAACTACACGTTGTATCTCGAAAAGAATTGTTGTGGCGTGTACGTCTTAACATGTAGCATCTAAAGAGAACCAAAAGGAGAATTTTCTTTCGTCAAAATTTTTCAGAAAATCACGTTTTAAGGAAATCCCGCATCGTGCGAAATTATCTTGTTTTTCCTAAACAACACGTTGTAAGTCGAAAAGCTTTCATGTTGCGTGTATGTCTACGTGTGTAGCCTCAAAAGAGAAGGCACAGGACAGTTTTCTCTCGAAAGGATATGTAAGAATACCACTTCATAAGGAAATACAGTTTTGCAGAGTAAAGACATATACGTACGCATTGGAAACTCTTTACGAGAAGAAATAACGCATAGTACAAAATTAGCTTGTATCTCCAAAACTACACGTTGTATCTAGAAAAGAATTGTTGTGGCGTGTACGTCTTAACATGTAGCATCTAAAGAGAACCAAAAGGAGAATTTTCTTTCGTCAAAATTTTTCAGAAAATCACGTTTTAAGGAAATCCCGCATCGTGCGAAATTATCTTGTTTTTCCTAAACAACACGTTGTAAGTCGAAAAGCTTTCATGTTGCGTGTATGTCTAAGTGTGTAGCCTCAAAAGAGAAGGCACAGGACAGTTTTCTCTCGAAAGGATATGTAAGAATACCACTTCATAAGGAAATACAGTTTTGCAGAGTAAAGACATACACGTACGCATTGGAAACTCTTTAAGAGAAGAAATAACGCATAGTACAAAATTAGCTTGTATCTCCAAAACTACACGTTGTATCTCGAAAAGAATTGTTGTGGCGTGTACGTCTTAACATGTAGCATCTAAAGAGAACCAAAAGGAGAATTTTCTTTCGTCAAAATTTTTCAGAAAATCACGTTTTAAGGAAATCCCGCATCGTGCGAAATTATCTTGTTTTTCCTAAACAACACGTTGTAAGTCGAAAAGCTTTCATGTTGCGTGTATGTCTAAGTGTGTAGCCTCAAAAGAGAAGGCACAGGACAGTTTTCTCTCGAAAGGATATGTAAGAATACCACTTCATAAGGAAATACAGTTTTGCAGAGTAAAGACATATGCGTACGCATTGGAAACTCTTTACGAGAAGAAATAACGCATAGTACAAAATTAGCTTGTATCTCCAAAACTACACGATGTATCTCGAAAAGAATTGTTGTGGCGTGTACGTCTTAACATGTAGCATCTAAAGAGAACCAAAAGGAGAATTTTCTTTCGTCAAAATTTTTCAGAAAATCACGTTTTAAGGAAATCCCGCATCGTGCGAAATTATCTTGTTTTTCCTAAACAACACGTTGTAAGTCGAAAAGCTTTCATGTTGCGTGTATGTCTAAGTGTGTAGCCTCAAAAGAGAAGGCACAGGACAGTTTTCTCTCGAAAGGATATGTAAGAATACCACTTCATAAGGAAATACAGTTTTGCAGAGTAAAGACATATACGTACGCATTGGAAACTCTTTAAGAGAAGAAATAACGCATAGTACAAAATTAGCTTGTATCTCCAAAACTACACGTTGTATCTCGAAAAGAATTGTTGTGGCGTGTACGTCTTAACATGTAGCATCTAAAGAGAACCAAAAGGAGAATTTTCTTTCGTCAAAATTTTTCAGAAAATCACGTTTTAAGGAAATCCCGCATCGTGCGAAATTATCTTGTTTTTCCTAAACAACACGTTGTAAGTCGAAAAGCTTTCATGTTGCGTGTATGTCTAAGTGTGTAGCCTCAAAAGAGAAGGCACAGGACAGTTTTCTCTCGAAAGGATATGTAAGAATACCACTTCATAAGGAAATACAGTTTTGCAGAGTAAAGACATATACGTACGCATTGGAAACTCTTTACGAGAAGAAATAACGCATAGTACAAAATTAGCTTGTATCTCCAATACTACACGTTGTATCTCGAAAAGAATTGTTGTGGCGTGTACGTCTTAACATGTAGCATCTAAAGAGAACCAAAAGGAGAATTTTCTTTCGTCAAAATTTTTCAGAAAATCACGTTTTAAGGAAATCCCGCATCGTGCGAAATTATCTTGTTTTTCCTAAACAACACGTTGGAAGTCGAAAAGCTTTCATGTTGCGTGTATGTCTAAGTGTGTAGCCTCAAAAGAGAAGGCACAGGACAGTTTTCTCTCGAAAGGATATGTAAGAATACCACTTCATAAGGAAATACAGTTTTGCAGAGTAAAGACATATACGTACGCATTGGAAACTCTTTACGAGAAGAAATAACGCATAGTACAAAATTAGCTTGTATCTCCAAAACTACACGTTGTATCTCGAAAAGAATTGTTGTGGCGTGTACGTCTTAACATGTAGCATCTAAAGAGAACCAAAAGGAGAATTTTCTTTCGTCAAAATTTTTCAGAAAATCACGTTTTAAGGAAATCCCGCATCGTGCGAAATTATCTTGTTTTTCCTAAACAACACGTTGTAAGTCGAAAAGCTTTCATGTTGCGTGTATGTCTACGTGTGTAGCCTCAAAAGAGAAGGCACAGGACAGTTTTCTCTCGAAAGGATATGTAAGAATACCACTTCATAAGGAAATACAGTTTTGCAGAGTAAGGACATACGTACGCATTGGAAACTCTTTACGAGAAGAAATAACGCATAGTACAAAATTAGCTTGTATCTCCAAAACTACACGTTGTATCTCGAAAAGAATTGTTGTGGCGTGTACGTCTTAACATGTAGCATCTAAAGAGAACCAAAAGGAGAATTTTCTTTCGTCAAAATTTTTCAGAAAATCACGTTTTAAGGAAATCCCGCATCGTGCGAAATTATCTTGTTTTTCCTAAACAACACGTTGTAAGTCGAAAAGCTTTCATGTTGCGTGTATGTCTAAGTGTGTAGCCTCAAAAGAGAAGGCACAGGACAGTTTTCTCTCGAAAGGATATGTAAGAATACCACTTCATAAGGAAATACAGTTTTGCAGAGTAAAGACATATACGTACGCATTGGAAACTCTTTACGAGAAGAAATAACGCATAGTACAAAATTAGCTTGTATCTCCAAAACTACACGTTGTATCTCGAAAAGAATTGTTGTGGCGTGTACGTCTTAACATGTAGCATCTAAAGAGAACCAAAAGGAGAATTTTCTTTCGTCAAAATTTTTCAGAAAATCACGTTTTAAGGAAATCCCGCATCGTGCGAAATTATCTTGTTTTTCCTAAACAACACGTTGTAAGTCGAAAAGCTTTCATGTTGCGTGTATGTCTACGTGTGTAGCCTCAAAAGAGAAGGCACAGGACAGTTTTCTCTCGAAAGGATATGTAAGAATACCACTTCATAAGGAAATACAGTTTTGCAGAGTAAAGACATACGTACGCATTGGAAACTCTTTACGAGAAGAAATAACGCATAGTACAAAATTAGCTTGTATCTCCAAAACTACACGTTGTATCTCGAAAAGAATTGTTGTGGCGTGTACGTCTTAACATGTAGCATCTAAAGAGAACCAAAAGGAGAATTTTCTTTCGTCAAAATTTTTCAGAAAATCACGTTTTAAGGAAATCCCGCATCGTGCGAAATTATCTTGTTTTTCCTAAACAATACGTTGTAAGTCGAAAAGCTTTCATGTTGCGTGTATGTCTAAGTGTGTAGCCTCAAAAGAGAAGGCACAGGACAGTTTTCTCTCGAAAGGATATGTAAGAATACCACTTCATAAGGAAATACAGTTTTGCAGAGTAAAGACATATACGTACGCATTGGAAACTCTTTACGAGAAGAAATAACGCATAGTACAAAATTAGCTTGTATCTCCAAAACTACACGTTGTATCTCGAAAAGAATTGTTGTGGCGTGTACGTCTTAACATGTAGCATCTAAAGAGAACCAAAAGGAGAATTTTCTTTCATCAAAATTTTTCAGAAAATCACGTTTTAAGGAAATCCCGCATCGTGCGAAATTATCTTGTTTTTCCTAAACAACACGTTGTAAGTCGAAAAGCTTTCATGTTGCGTGTATGTCTACGTGTGTAGCCTCAAAAGAGAAGGCACAGGACAGTTTTCTCTCGAAAGGATATGTAAGAATACCACTTCATAAGGAAATACAGTTTTGCAGAGTAAAGACATACGTACTCATTGGAAACTCTTTACGAGAAGAAATAACGCATAGTACAAAATTAGCTTGTATCTCCAAAACTACACGTTGTATCTCGAAAAGAATTGTTGTGGCGTGTACGTCTTAACATGTAGCATCTAAAGAGAACCAAAAGGAGAATTTTCTTTCGTCAAAATTTTTCAGAAAATCACGTTTTAAGGAAATCCCGCATCGTGCGAAATTATCTTGTTTTTCCTAAACAACACGTTGTAAGTCGAAAAGCTTTCATGTTGCGTGTATGTCTAAGTGTGTAGCCTCAAAAGAGAAGGCACAGGACAGTTTTCTCTCGAAAGGATATGTAAGAATACCACTTCATAAGGAAATACAGTTTTGCAGAGTAAAGACATATACGTACGCATTGGAAACTCTTTACGAGAAGAAATAACGCATAGTACAAAATTAGCTTGTATCTCCAAAACTACACGTTGTATCTCGAAAAGAATTGTTGTGGCGTGTACGTCTTAACATGTAGCATCTAAAGAGAACCAAAAGGAGAATTTTCTTTCGTCAAAATTTTTCAGAAAATCACGTTTTAAGGAAATCCCGCATCGTGCGAAATTATCTTGTTTTTCCTAAACAACACGTTGTAAGTCGAAAAGCTTTCATGTTGCGTGTATGTCTAAGTGTGTAGCCTCAAAAGAGAAGGCACAGGACAGTTTTCTCTCGAAAGGATATGTAAGAATACCACTTCATAAGGAAATACAGTTTTGCAGAGTAAAGACATATGCGTACGCATTGGAAACTCTTTACGAGAAGAAATAACGCATAGTACAAAATTAGCTTGTATCTCCAAAACTACACGATGTATCTCGAAAAGAATTGTTGTGGCGTGTACGTCTTAACATGTAGCATCTAAAGAGAACCAAAAGGAGAATTTTCTTTCGTCAAAATTTTTCAGAAAATCACGTTTTAAGGAAATCCCGCATCGTGCGAAATTATCTTGTTTTTCCTAAACAACACGTTGTAAGTCGAAAAGCTTTCATGTTGCGTGTATGTCTAAGTGTGTAGCCTCAAAAGAGAAGGCACAGGACAGTTTTCTCTCGAAAGGATATGTAAGAATACCACTTCATGAGGAAATACAGTTTTGCAGAGTAAAGACATATACGTACGCATTGGAAACTCTTTACGAGAAGAAATAACGCATAGTACAAAATTAGCTTGTATCTCCAAAACTACACGTTGTATCTCGAAAAGAATTGTTGTGGCGTGTACGCCTTAACATGTAGCATCGAAAGAGAACCAAAAGGAGAATTTTCTTTCGTCAAAATTTTTCAGAAAATCACGTTTTAAGGAAATCCCGCATCGTGCGAAATTATCTTGTTTTTCCTAAATAACACGTTGTAAGTCGAAAAGCTTTCATGTTGCGTGTATGTCTAAGTGTGTAGCCTCAAAAGAGAAGGCACAGGACAGTTTTCTCTCGAAAGGATATGTAAGAATACCACTTCATAAGGAAATACAGTTTTGCAGAGTAAAGACATATACGTACGCATTGGAAACTCTTTAAGAGAAGAAATAACGCATAGTACAAAATTAGCTTGTATCTCCAAAACTACACGTTGTATCTCGAAAAGAATTGTTGTGGCGTGTACGTCTTAACATGTAGCATCTAAAGAGAACCAAAAGGAGAATTTTCTTTCGTCAAAATTTTTCAGAAAATCACGTTTTAAGGAAATCCCGCATCGTGCGAAATTATCTTGTTTTTCCTAAACAACACGTTGTAAGTCGAAAAGCTTTCATGTTGCGTGTATGTCTAAGTGTGTAGCCTCAAAAGAGAAGGCACAGGACAGTTTTCTCTCGAAAGGATATGTAAGAATACCACTTCATAAGGAAATACAGTTTTGCAGAGTAAAGACATATACGTACGCATTGGAAACTCTTTACGAGAAGAAATAACGCATAGTACAAAATTAGCTTGTATCTCCAAAACTACACGTTGTATCTCGAAAAGAATTGTTGTGGCGTGTACGTCTTAACATGTAGCATCTAAAGAGAACCAAAAGGAGAATTTTCTTTCGTCAAAATTTTTCAGAAAATCACGTTTTAAGGAAATCCCGCATCGTGCGAAATTATCTTGTTTTTCCTAAACAACACGTTGTAAGTCGAAAAGCTTTCATGTTGCGTGTATGTCTACGTGTGTAGCCTCAAAAGAGAAGGCACAGGACAGTTTTCTCTCGAAAGGATATGTAAGAATACCACTTCATAAGGAAATACAGTTTTGCAGAGTAAAGACATATACGTACGCATTGGAAACTCTTTACGAGAAGAAATAACGCATAGTACAAAATTAGCTTGTATCTCCAAAACTACACGTTGTATCTAGAAAAGAATTGTTGTGGCGTGTACGTCTTAACATGTAGCATCTAAAGAGAACCAAAAGGAGAATTTTCTTTCGTCAAAATTTTTCAGAAAATCACGTTTTAAGGAAATCCCGCATCGTGCGAAATTATCTTGTTTTTCCTAAACAACACGTTGTAAGTCGAAAAGCTTTCATGTTGCGTGTATGTCTAAGTGTGTAGCCTCAAAAGAGAAGGCACAGGACAGTTTTCTCTCGAAAGGATATGTAAGAATACCACTTCATAAGGAAATACAGTTTTGCAGAGTAAAGACATACACGTACGCATTGGAAACTCTTTAAGAGAAGAAATAACGCATAGTACAAAATTAGCTTGTATCTCCAAAACTACACGTTGTATCTCGAAAAGAATTGTTGTGGCGTGTACGTCTTAACATGTAGCATCTAAAGAGAACCAAAAGGAGAATTTTCTTTCGTCAAAATTTTTCAGAAAATCACGTTTTAAGGAAATCCCGCATCGTGCGAAATTATCTTGTTTTTCCTAAACAACACGTTGTAAGTCGAAAAGCTTTCATGTTGCGTGTATGTCTAAGTGTGTAGCCTCAAAAGAGAAGGCACAGGACAGTTTTCTCTCGAAAGGATATGTAAGAATACCACTTCATAAGGAAATACAGTTTTGCAGAGTAAAGACATATGCGTACGCATTGGAAACTCTTTACGAGAAGAAATAACGCATAGTACAAAATTAGCTTGTATCTCCAAAACTACACGATGTATCTCGAAAAGAATTGTTGTGGCGTGTACGTCTTAACATGTAGCATCTAAAGAGAACCAAAAGGAGAATTTTCTTTCGTCAAAATTTTTCAGAAAATCACGTTTTAAGGAAATCCCGCATCGTGCGAAATTATCTTGTTTTTCCTAAACAACACGTTGTAAGTCGAAAAGCTTTCATGTTGCGTGTATGTCTAAGTGTGTAGCCTCAAAAGAGAAGGCACAGGACAGTTTTCTCTCGAAAGGATATGTAAGAATACCACTTCATAAGGAAATACAGTTTTGCAGAGTAAAGACATATACGTACGCATTGGAAACTCTTTAAGAGAAGAAATAACGCATAGTACAAAATTAGCTTGTATCTCCAAAACTACACGTTGTATCTCGAAAAGAATTGTTGTGGCGTGTACGTCTTAACATGTAGCATCTAAAGAGAACCAAAAGGAGAATTTTCTTTCGTCAAAATTTTTCAGAAAATCACGTTTTAAGGAAATCCCGCATCGTGCGAAATTATCTTGTTTTTCCTAAACAACACGTTGTAAGTCGAAAAGCTTTCATGTTGCGTGTATGTCTAAGTGTGTAGCCTCAAAAGAGAAGGCACAGGACAGTTTTCTCTCGAAAGGATATGTAAGAATACCACTTCATAAGGAAATACAGTTTTGCAGAGTAAAGACATATACGTACGCATTGGAAACTCTTTACGAGAAGAAATAACGCATAGTACAAAATTAGCTTGTATCTCCAATACTACACGTTGTATCTCGAAAAGAATTGTTGTGGCGTGTACGTCTTAACATGTAGCATCTAAAGAGAACCAAAAGGAGAATTTTCTTTCGTCAAAATTTTTCAGAAAATCACGTTTTAAGGAAATCCCGCATCGTGCGAAATTATCTTGTTTTTCCTAAACAACACGTTGGAAGTCGAAAAGCTTTCATGTTGCGTGTATGTCTAAGTGTGTAGCCTCAAAAGAGAAGGCACAGGACAGTTTTCTCTCGAAAGGATATGTAAGAATACCACTTCATAAGGAAATACAGTTTTGCAGAGTAAAGACATATACGTACGCATTGGAAACTCTTTACGAGAAGAAATAACGCATAGTACAAAATTAGCTTGTATCTCCAAAACTACACGTTGTATCTCGAAAAGAATTGTTGTGGCGTGTACGTCTTAACATGTAGCATCTAAAGAGAACCAAAAGGAGAATTTTCTTTCGTCAAAATTTTTCAGAAAATCACGTTTTAAGGAAATCCCGCATCGTGCGAAATTATCTTGTTTTTCCTAAACAACACGTTGTAAGTCGAAAAGCTTTCATGTTGCGTGTATGTCTACGTGTGTAGCCTCAAAAGAGAAGGCACAGGACAGTTTTCTCTCGAAAGGATATGTAAGAATACCACTTCATAAGGAAATACAGTTTTGCAGAGTAAGGACATACGTACGCATTGGAAACTCTTTACGAGAAGAAATAACGCATAGTACAAAATTAGCTTGTATCTCCAAAACTACACGTTGTATCTCGAAAAGAATTGTTGTGGCGTGTACGTCTTAACATGTAGCATCTAAAGAGAACCAAAAGGAGAATTTTCTTTCGTCAAAATTTTTCAGAAAATCACGTTTTAAGGAAATCCCGCATCGTGCGAAATTATCTTGTTTTTCCTAAACAACACGTTGTAAGTCGAAAAGCTTTCATGTTGCGTGTATGTCTAAGTGTGTAGCCTCAAAAGAGAAGGCACAGGACAGTTTTCTCTCGAAAGGATATGTAAGAATACCACTTCATAAGGAAATACAGTTTTGCAGAGTAAAGACATATACGTACGCATTGGAAACTCTTTACGAGAAGAAATAACGCATAGTACAAAATTAGCTTGTATCTCCAAAACTACACGTTGTATCTCGAAAAGAATTGTTGTGGCGTGTACGTCTTAACATGTAGCATCTAAAGAGAACCAAAAGGAGAATTTTCTTTCGTCAAAATTTTTCAGAAAATCACGTTTTAAGGAAATCCCGCATCGTGCGAAATTATCTTGTTTTTCCTAAACAACACGTTGTAAGTCGAAAAGCTTTCATGTTGCGTGTATGTCTACGTGTGTAGCCTCAAAAGAGAAGGCACAGGACAGTTTTCTCTCGAAAGGATATGTAAGAATACCACTTCATAAGGAAATACAGTTTTGCAGAGTAAAGACATACGTACGCATTGGAAACTCTTTACGAGAAGAAATAACGCATAGTACAAAATTAGCTTGTATCTCCAAAACTACACGTTGTATCTCGAAAAGAATTGTTGTGGCGTGTACGTCTTAACATGTAGCATCTAAAGAGAACCAAAAGGAGAATTTTCTTTCGTCAAAATTTTTCAGAAAATCACGTTTTAAGGAAATCCCGCATCGTGCGAAATTATCTTGTTTTTCCTAAACAATACGTTGTAAGTCGAAAAGCTTTCATGTTGCGTGTATGTCTAAGTGTGTAGCCTCAAAAGAGAAGGCACAGGACAGTTTTCTCTCGAAAGGATATGTAAGAATACCACTTCATAAGGAAATACAGTTTTGCAGAGTAAAGACATATACGTACGCATTGGAAACTCTTTACGAGAAGAAATAACGCATAGTACAAAATTAGCTTGTATCTCCAAAACTACACGTTGTATCTCGAAAAGAATTGTTGTGGCGTGTACGTCTTAACATGTAGCATCTAAAGAGAACCAAAAGGAGAATTTTCTTTCATCAAAATTTTTCAGAAAATCACGTTTTAAGGAAATCCCGCATCGTGCGAAATTATCTTGTTTTTCCTAAACAACACGTTGTAAGTCGAAAAGCTTTCATGTTGCGTGTATGTCTACGTGTGTAGCCTCAAAAGAGAAGGCACAGGACAGTTTTCTCTCGAAAGGATATGTAAGAATACCACTTCATAAGGAAATACAGTTTTGCAGAGTAAAGACATACGTACTCATTGGAAACTCTTTACGAGAAGAAATAACGCATAGTACAAAATTAGCTTGTATCTCCAAAACTACACGTTGTATCTCGAAAAGAATTGTTGTGGCGTGTACGTCTTAACATGTAGCATCTAAAGAGAACCAAAAGGAGAATTTTCTTTCGTCAAAATTTTTCAGAAAATCACGTTTTAAGGAAATCCCGCATCGTGCGAAATTATCTTGTTTTTCCTAAACAACACGTTGTAAGTCGAAAAGCTTTCATGTTGCGTGTATGTCTAAGTGTGTAGCCTCAAAAGAGAAGGCACAGGACAGTTTTCTCTCGAAAGGATATGTAAGAATACCACTTCATAAGGAAATACAGTTTTGCAGAGTAAAGACATATACGTACGCATTGGAAACTCTTTACGAGAAGAAATAACGCATAGTACAAAATTAGCTTGTATCTCCAAAACTACACGTTGTATCTCGAAAAGAATTGTTGTGGCGTGTACGTCTTAACATGTAGCATCTAAAGAGAACCAAAAGGAGAATTTTCTTTCGTCAAAATTTTTCAGAAAATCACGTTTTAAGGAAATCCCGCATCGTGCGAAATTATCTTGTTTTTCCTAAACAACACGTTGTAAGTCGAAAAGCTTTCATGTTGCGTGTATGTCTACGTGTGTAGCCTCAAAAGAGAAGGCACAGGACAGTTTTCTCTCGAAAGGATATGTAAGAATACCACTTCATAAGGAAATACAGTTTTGCAGAGTAAAGACATATACGTACGCATTGGAAACTCTTTACGAGAAGAAATAACGCATAGTACAAAATTAGCTTGTATCTCCAAAACTACACGTTGTATCTCGAAAAGAATTGTTGTGGCGTGTACGTCTTAACATGTAGCATCTAAAGAGAACCAAAAGGAGAATTTTCTTTCGTCAAAATTTTTCAGAAAATCACGTTTTAAGGAAATCCCGCATCGTGCGAAATTATCTTGTTTTTCCTAAACAACACGTTGTAAGTCGAAAAGCTTTCATGTTGCGTGTATGTCTACGTGTGTAGCCTCAAAAGAGAAGGCACAGGACAGTTTTCTCTCGAAAGGATATGTAAGAATACCACTTCATAAGGAAATACAGTTTTGCAGAGTAAAGACATATACGTACGCATTGGAAACTCTTTACGAGAAGAAATAACGCATAGTACAAAATTAGCTTGTATCTCCAAAACTACACGTTGTATCTCGAAAAGAATTGTTGTGGCGTGTACGTCTTAACATGTAGCATCTAAAGAGAACCAAAAGGAGAATTTTCTTTCGTCAAAATTTTTCAGAAAATCACGTTTTAAGGAAATCCCGCATCGTGCGAAATTATCTTGTTTTTCCTAAACAACACGTTGTAAGTCGAAAAGCTTTCATGTTGCGTGTATGTCTACGTGTGTAGCCTCAAAAGAGAAGGCACAGGACAGTTTTCTCTCGAAAGGATATGTAAGAATACCACTTCATGAGGAAATACAGTTTTGCAGAGTAAAGACATATACGTACGCATTGGAAACTCTTTACGAGAAGAAATAACGCATAGTACAAAATTAGCTTGTATCTCCAAAACTACACGTTGTATCTCGAAAAGAATTGTTGTGGCGTGTACGTCTTAACATGTAGCATCTAAAGAGAACCAAAAGGAGAATTTTCTTTCGTCAAAATTTTTCAGAAAATCACGTTTTAAGGAAATCCCGCATCGTGCGAAATTATCTTGTTTTTCCTAAACAACACGTTGTAAGTCGAAAAGCTTTCATGTTGCGTGTATGTCTAAGTGTGTAGCCTCAAAAGAGAAGGCACAGGACAGTTTTCTCTCGAAAGGATATGTAAGAATACCACTTCATAAGGAAATACAGTTTTGCAGAGTAAAGACATATACGTACGCATTGGAAACTCTTTACGAGAAGAAATAACGCATAGTACAAAATTAGCTTGTATCTCCAAAACTACACGTTGTATCTCGAAAAGAATTGTTGTGGCGTGTACGTCTTAACATGTAGCATCTAAAGAGAACCAAAAGGAGAATTTTCTTTCGTCAAAATTTTTCAGAAAATCACGTTTTAAGGAAATCCCGCATCGTGCGAAATTATCTTGTTTTTCCTAAACAACACGTTGTAAGTCGAAAAGCTTTCATGTTGCGTGTATGTCTAAGTGTGTAGCCTCAAAAGAGAAGGCACAGGACAGTTTTCTCTCGAAAGGATATGTAAGAATACCACTTCATAAGGAAATACAGTTTTGCAGAGTAAAGACATATACGTACGCATTGGAAACTCTTTACGAGAAGAAATAACGCATAGTACAAAATTAGCTTGTATCTCCAAAACTACACGTTGTATCTCGAAAAGAATTGTTGTGGCGTGTACGTCTTAACATGTAGCATCTAAAGAGAACCAAAAGGAGAATTTTCTTTCGTCAAAATTTTTCAGAAAATCACGTTTTAAGGAAATCCCGCATCGTGCGAAATTATCTTGTTTTTCCTAAACAACACGTTGTAAGTCGAAAAGCTTTCATGTTGCGTGTATGTCTACGTGTGTAGCCTCAAAAGAGAAGGCACAGGACAGTTTTCTCTCGAAAGGATATGTAAGAATACCACTTCATAAGGAAATACAGTTTTGCAGAGTAAAGACATATACGTACGCATTGGAAACTCTTTACAAGAAGAAATAACGCATAGTACAAAATTAGCTTGTATCTCCAAAACTACACGTTGTATCTCGAAAAGAATTGTTGTGGCGTGTACGTCTTAACATGTAGCATCTAAAGAGAACCAAAAGGAGAATTTTCTTTCGTCAAAATTTTTCAGAAAATCACGTTTTAAGGAAATCCCGCATCGTGCGAAATTATCTTGTTTTTCCTAAACAACACGTTGTAAGTCGAAAAGCTTTCATGTTGCGTGTATGTCTAAGTGTGTAGCCTCAAAAGAGAAGGCACAGGACAGTTTTCTCTCGAAAGGATATGTAAGAATACCACTTCATGAGGAAATACAGTTTTGCAGAGTAAAGACATATACGTACGCATTGGAAACTCTTTACGAGAAGAAATAACGCATAGTACAAAATTAGCTTGTATCTCCAAAACTACACGTTGTATCTCGAAAAGAATTGTTGTGGCGTGTACGTCTTAACATGTAGCATCTAAAGAGAACCAAAAGGAGAATTTTCTTTCGTCAAAATTTTTCAGAAAATCACGTTTTAAGGAAATCCCGCATCGTGCGAAATTATCTTGTTTTTCCTAAACAACACGTTGTAAGTCGAAAAGCTTTCATGTTGCGTGTATGTCTAAGTGTGTAGCCTCAAAAGAGAAGGCACAGGACAGTTTTCTCTCGAAAGGATATGTAAGAATACCACTTCATAAGGAAATACAGTTTTGCAGAGTAAAGACATATACGTACGCATTGGAAACTCTTTACGAGAAGAAATAACGCATAGTACAAAATTAGCTTGTATCTCCAATACTACACGTATCTCGAAAAGAATTGTTGTGGCGTGTACGTCTTAACATGTAGCATCTAAAGAGAACCAAAAGGAGAATTTTCTTTCGTCAAAATTTTTCAGAAAATCACGTTTTAAGGAAATCCCGCATCGTGCGAAATTATCTTGTTTTTCCTAAACAACACGTTGTAAGTCGAAAAGCTTTCATGTTGCGTGTATGTCTACGTGTGTAGCCTCAAAAGAGAAGGCACAGGACAGTTTTCTCTCGAAAGGATATGTAAGAATACCACTTCATAAGGAAATACAGTTTTGCAGAGTAAAGACATATACGTACGCATTGGAAACTCTTTACGAGAAGAAATAACGCATAGTACAAAATTAGCTTGTATCTCCAAAACTACACTTTGTATCTCGAAAAGAATTGTTGTGGCGTGTACGTCTTAACATGTAGCATCTAAAGAGAACCAAAAGGAGAATTTTCTTTCGTCAAAATTTTTCAGAAAATCACGTTTTAAGGAAATCCCGCATCGTGCGAAATTATCTTGTTTTTCCTAAACAACACGTTGTAAGTCGAAAAGCTTTCATGTTACGTGTATGTCTAAGTGTGTAGCCTCAAAAGAGAAGGCACAGGACAGTTTTCTCTCGAAAGGATATGTAAGAATACCACTTCATAAGGAAATACAGTTTTGCAGAGTAAAGACATATACGTACGCATTGGAAACTCTTTACGAGAAGAAATAACGCATAGTACAAAATTAGCTTGTATCTCCAAAACTACACGTTGTATCTCGAAAAGAATTGTTGTGGCGTGTACGTCTTAACATGTAGCATCTAAAGAGAACCAAAAGGAGAATTTTCTTTCGTCAAAATTTTTCAGAAAATCACGTTTTAAGGAAATCCCGCATCGTGCGAAATTATCTTGTTTTTCCTAAACAACACGTTGTAAGTCGAAAAGCTTTCATGTTGCGTGTATGTCTAAGTGTGTAGCCTCAAAAGAGAAGGCACAGGACAGTTTTCTCTCGAAAGGATATGTACGAATACCACTTCATAAGGAAATACAGTTTTGCAGAGTAAAGACATATACGTACGCATTGGAAACTCTTTACGAGAAGAAATAACGCATAGTACAAAATTAGCTTGTATCTCCAAAACTACACGTTGTATCTCGAAAAGAATTGTTGTGGCGTGTACGTCTTAACATGTAGCATCTAAAGAGAACCAAAAGGAGAATTTTCTTTCGTCAAAATTTTTCAGAAAATCACGTTTTAAGGAAATCCCGCATCGTGCGAAATTATCTTGTTTTTCCTAAACAACACGTTGTAAGTCGAAAAGCTTTCATGTTGCGTGTATGTCTAAGTGTGTAGCCTCAAAAGAGAAGGCACAGGACAGTTTTCTCTCGAAAGGATATGTAAGAATACCACTTCATAAGGAAATACAGTTTTGCAGCGTAAAGACATATACGTACGCATTGGAAACTCTTTACGAGAAGAAATAACGCATAGTACAAAATTAGCTTGTATCTCCAAAACTACACGTTGTATCTCGAAAAGAATTGTTGTGGCGTGTACGTCTTAACATGTAGCATCTAAAGAGAACCAAAAGGAGAATTTTCTTTCGTCAAAATTTTTCAGAAAATCACGTTTTAAGGAAATCCCGCATCGTGCGAAATTATCTTGTTTTTCCTAAACAACACGTTGTAAGTCGAAAAGCTTTCATGTTGCGTGTATGTCTAAGTGTGTAGCCTCAAAAGAGAAGGCACAGGACAGTTTTCTCTCGAAAGGATATGTAAGAATACCACTTCATAAGGAAATACAGTTTTGCAGAGTAAAGACATATACGTACGCATTGGAAACTCTTTACGAGAAGAAATAACGCATAGTACAAAATTAGCTTGTATCTCCAAAACTACACGTTGTATCTCGAAAAGAATTGTTGTGGCGTGTACATCTTAACATGTAGCATCTAAAGAGAACCAAAAGGAGAATTTTCTTTCGTCAAAATTTTTCAGAAAATCACGTTTTAAGGAAATCCCGCATCGTGCGAAATTATCTTGTTTTTCCTAAACAACACGTTGTAAGTCGAAAAGCTTTCATGTTGCGTGTATGTCTAAGTGTGTAGCCTCAAAAGAGAAGGCACAGGACAGTTTTCTCTCGAAAGGATATGTAAGAATACCACTTCATGAGGAAATACAGTTTTGCAGAGTAAAGACATATACGTATGCATTGGAAACTCTTTAGGAGAAGAAATAACGCATAGTACAAAATTAGCTTGTATCTCCAAAACTACACGTTGTATCTCGAAAAGAATTGTTGTGGCGTGTACGTCTTAACATGTAGCATCTAAAGAGAACCAAAAGGAGAATTTTCTTTCGTCAAAATTTTTCAGAAAATCACGTTTTAAGGAAATCCCGCATCGTGCGAAATTATCTTGTTTTTCCTAAACAACACGTTGTAAGTCGAAAAGCTTTCATGTTGCGTGTATGTCTAAGTGTGTAGCCTCAAAAGAGAAGGCACAGGACAGTTTTCTCTCGAAAGGATATGTAAGAATACCACTTCATAAGGAAATACAGTTTTGCAGAGTAAAGACATATACGTACGCATTGGAAACTCTTTACGAGAAGAAATAACGCATAGTACAAAATTAGCTTGTATCTCCAATACTACACGTTGTATCTCGAAAAGAATTGTTGTGGCGTGTATGTCTTAACATGTAGCATCTAAAGAGAACCAAAAGGAGAATTTTCTTTCGTCAAAATTTTTCAGAAAATCACGTTTTAAGGAAATCCCGCATCGTGCGAAATTATCTTGTTTTTCCTAAACAACACGTTGTAAGTCGAAAAGCTTTCATGTTGCGTGTATGTCTATGTGTGTAGCCTCAAAAGAGAAGGCACAGGACAGTTTTCTCTCGAAAGGATATGTAAGAATACCACTTCATAAGGAAATACAGTTTTGCAGAGTAAAGACATATACGTACGCATTGGAAACTCTTTACGAGAAGAAATAACGCATAGTACAAAATTAGCTTGTATCTCCAAAACTACACGTTGTATCTCGAAAAGAATTGTTGTGGCGTGTACGTCTTAACATGTAGCATCTAAAGAGAACCAAAAGGAGAATTTTCTTTCGTCAAAATTTTTCAGAAAATCACGTTTTAAGGAAATCCCGCATCGTGCGAAATTATCTTGTTTTTCCTAAACAACACGTTGTAAGTCGAAAAGCTTTCATGTTGCGTGTATGTCTACGTGTGTAGCCTCAAAAGAGAAGGCACAGGACAGTTTTCTCTCGAAAGGATATGTAAGAATACCACTTCATAAGGAAATACAGTTTTGCAGAGTAAAGACATATACGTACGCATTGGAAACTCTTTACGAGAAGAAATAACGCATAGTACAAAATTAGCTTGTATCTCCAAAACTACACGTTGTATCTCGAAAAGAATTGTTGTGGCGTGTACGTCTTAACATGTAGCATCTAAAGAGAACCAAAAGGAGAATTTTCTTTCGTCAAAATTTTTCAGAAAATCACGTTTTAAGGAAATCCCGCATCGTGCGAAATTATCTTGTTTTTCCTAAACAACACGTTGTAAGTCGAAAAGCTTTCATGTTGCGTGTATGTCTAAGTGTGTAGCCTCAAAAGAGAAGGCACAGGACAGTTTTCTCTCGAAAGGATATGTAAGAATACCACTTCATAAGGAAATACAGTTTTGCAGAGTAAAGACATATACGTACGCATTGGAAACTCTTTACGAGAAGAAATAACGCATAGTACAAAATTAGCTTGTATCTCCAAAACTACACGTTGTATCTCGAAAAGAATTGTTGTGGCGTGTACGTCTTAACATGTAGCATCTAAAGAGAACCAAAAGGAGAATTTTCTTTCGTCAAAATTTTTCAGAAAATCACGTTTTAAGGAAATCCCGCATCGTGCGAAATTATCTTGTTTTTCCTAAACAACACGTTGTAAGTCGAAAAGCTTTCATGTTGCGTGTATGTCTACGTGTGTAGCCTCAAAAGAGAAGGCACAGGACAGTTTTCTCTTGAAAGGATATGTAAGAATACCACTTCATAAGGAAATACAGTTTTGCAGAGTAAAGACATATACGTACGCATTGGAAACTCTTTAAGAGAAGAAATAACGCATAGTACAAAATTAGCTTGTATCTCCAAAACTACACGTTGTATCTCGAAAAGAATTGTTGTGGCGTGTACGTCTTAACATGTAGCATCTAAAGAGAACCAAAAGGAGAATTTTCTTTCGTCAAAATTTTTCAGAAAATCACGTTTTAAGGAAATCCCGCATCGTGCGAAATTATCTTGTTTTTCCTAAACAACACGTTGTAAGTCGAAAAGCTTTCATGTTGCGTGTATGTCTACGTGTGTAGCCTCAAAAGAGAAGGCACAGGACAGTTTTCTCTCGAAAGGATATGTAAGAATACCACTTCATGAGGAAATACAGTTTTGCAGAGTAAAGACATATACGTACGCATTGGAAACTCTTTACGAGAAGAAATAACGCATAGTACAAAATTAGCTTGTATCTCCAAAACTACACGTTGTATCTCGAAAAGAATTGTTGTGGCGTGTACGTCTTAACATGTAGCATCTAAAGAGAACCAAAAGGAGAATTTTCTTTCGTCAAAATTTTTCAGAAAATCACGTTTTAAGGAAATCCCGCATCGTGCGAAATTATCTTGTTTTTCCTAAACAACACGTTGTAAGTCGAAAAGCTTTCATGTTGCGTGTATGTCTAAGTGTGTAGCCTCAAAAGAGAAGGCACAGGACAGTTTTCTCTCGAAAGGATATGTAAGAATACCACTTCATAAGGAAATACAGTTTTGCAGAGTAAAGACATATACGTACGCATTGGAAACTCTTTACGAGAAGAAATAACGCATAGTACAAAATTAGCTTGTATCTCCAAAACTACACGTTGTATCTCGAAAAGAATTGTTGTGGCGTGTACGTCTTAACATGTAGCATCTAAAGAGAACCAAAAGGAGAATTTTCTTTCGTCAAAATTTTTCAGAAAATCACGTTTTAAGGAAATCCCGCATCGTGCGAAATTATCTTGTTTTTCCTAAACAACACGTTGTAAGTCGAAAAGCTTTCATGTTGCGTGTATGTCTAAGTGTGTAGCCTCAAAAGAGAAGGCACAGGACAGTTTTCTCTCGAAAGGATATGTAAGAATACCACTTCATAAGGAAATACAGTTTTGCAGAGTAAAGACATATGCGTACGCATTGGAAACTCTTTACGAGAAGAAATAACGCATAGTACAAAATTAGCTTGTATCTCCAAAACTACACGATGTATCTCGAAAAGAATTGTTGTGGCGTGTACGTCTTAACATGTAGCATCTAAAGAGAACCAAAAGGAGAATTTTCTTTCGTCAAAATTTTTCAGAAAATCACGTTTTAAGGAAATCCCGCATCGTGCGAAATTATCTTGTTTTTCCTAAACAACACGTTGTAAGTCGAAAAGCTTTCATGTTGCGTGTATGTCTAAGTGTGTAGCCTCAAAAGAGAAGGCACAGGACAGTTTTCTCTCGAAAGGATATGTAAGAATACCACTTCATGAGGAAATACAGTTTTGCAGAGTAAAGACATATACGTATGCATTGGAAACTCTTTACGAGAAGAAATAACGCATAGTACAAAATTAGCTTGTATCTCCAAAACTACACGTTGTATCTCGAAAAGAATTGTTGTGGCGTGTACGTCTTAACATGTAGCATCTAAAGAGAACCAAAAGGAGAATTTTCTTTCGTCAAAATTTTTCAGAAAATCACGTTTTAAGGAAATCCCGCATCGTGCGAAATTATCTTGTTTTTCCTAAACAACACGTTGTAAGTCGAAAAGCTTTCATGTTGCGTGTATGTCTAAGTGTGTAGCCTCAAAAGAGAAGGCACAGGACAGTTTTCTCTCGAAAGGATATGTAAGAATACCACTTCATAAGGAAATACAGTTTTGCAGAGTAAAGACATATACGTACGCATTGGAAACTCTTTACGAGAAGAAATAACGCATAGTACAAAATTAGCTTGTATCTCCAAAACTACACGTTGTATCTCGAAAAGAATTGTTGTGGCGTGTACGTCTTAACATGTAGCATCTAAAGAGAACCAAAAGGAGAATTTTCTTTCGTCAAAATTTTTCAGAAAATCACGTTTTAAGGAAATCCCGCATCGTGCGAAATTATCTTGTTTTTCCTAAACAACACGTTGTAAGTCGAAAAGCTTTCATGTTGCGTGTATGTCTACGTGTGTAGCCTCAAAAGAGAAGGCACAGGACAGTTTTCTCTCGAAAGGATATGTAAGAATACCACTTCTTAAGGAAATACAGTTTTGCAGAGTAAAGACATATACGTACGCATTGGAAACTCTTTACGAGAAGAAATAACGCATAGTACAAAATTAGCTTGTATCTCCAAAACTACACGTTGTATCTCGAAAAGAATTGTTGTGGCGTGTACGTCTTAACATGTAGCATCTAAAGAGAACCAAAAGGAGAATTTTCTTTCGTCAAAATTTTTCAGAAAATCACGTTTTAAGGAAATCCCGCATCGTGCGAAATTATCTTGTTTTTCCTAAACAACACGTTGTAAGTCGAAAAGCTTTCATGTTGCGTGTATGTCTAAGTGTGTAGCCTCAAAAGAGAAGGCACAGGACAGTTTTCTCTCGAAAGGATATGTAAGAATACCACTTCATAAGGAAATACAGTTTTGCAGAGTAAAGACATATACGTACGCATTGGAAACTCATTAAGAGAAGAAATAACGCATAGTACAAAATTAGCTTGTATCTCCAAAACTACACGTTGTATCTCGAAAAGAATTGTTGTGGCGTGTACGTCTTAACATGTAGCATCTAAAGAGAACCAAAAGGAGAATTTTCTTTCGTCAAAATTTTTCAGAAAATCACGTTTTAAGGAAATCCCGCATCGTGCGAAATTATCTTGTTTTTCCTAAACAACACGTTGTAAGTCGAAAAGCTTTCATGTTGCGTGTATGTCTACGTGTGTAGCCTCAAAAGAGAAGGCACAGGACAGTTTTCTCTCGAAAGGATATGTAAGAATACCACTTCATAAGGAAATACAGTTTTGCAGAGTAAAGACATACGTACGCATTGGAAACTCTTTACGAGAAGAAATAACGCATAGTACAAAATTAGCTTGTATCTCCAAAACTACACGTTGTATCTCGAAAAGAATTGTTGTGGCGTGTACGTCTTAACATGTAGCATCTAAAGAGAACCAAAAGGAGAATTTTCTTTCGTCAAAATTTTTCAGAAAATCACGTTTTAAGGAAATCCCGCATCGTGCGAAATTATCTTGTTTTTCCTAAACAATACGTTGTAAGTCGAAAAGCTTTCATGTTGCGTGTATGTCTAAGTGTGTAGCCTCAAAAGAGAAGGCACAGGACAGTTTTCTCTCGAAAGGATATGTAAGAATACCACTTCATAAGGAAATACAGTTTTGCAGAGTAAAGACATATACGTACGCATTGGAAACTCTTTACGAGAAGAAATAACGCATAGTACAAAATTAGCTTGTATCTCCAAAACTACACGTTGTATCTCGAAAAGAATTGTTGTGGCGTGTACGTCTTAACATGTAGCATCTAAAGAGAACCAAAAGGAGAATTTTCTTTCGTCAAAATTTTTCAGAAAATCACGTTTTAAGGAAATCCCGCATCGTGCGAAATTATCTTGTTTTTCCTAAACAACACGTTGTAAGTAAAAAGCTTTCATGTTGCGTGTATGTCTACGTGTGTAGCCTCAAAAGAGAAGGCACAGGACAGTTTTCTCTCGAAAGGATATGTAAGAATACCACTTCATAAGGAAATACAGTTTTGCAGAGTAAAGACATACGTACGCATTGGAAACTCTTTACGAGAAGAAATAACGCATAGTACAAAATTAGCTTGTATCTCCAAAACTACACGTTGTATCTCGAAAAGAATTGTTGTGGCGTGTACGTCTTAACATGTAGCATCTAAAGAGAACCAAAAGGAGAATTTTCTTTCGTCAAAATTTTTCAGAAAATCACGTTTTAAGGAAATCCCGCATCGTGCGAAATTATCTTGTTTTTCCTAAACAACACGTTGTAAGTCGAAAAGCTTTCATGTTGCGTGTATGTCTAAGTGTGTAGCCTCAAAAGAGAAGGCACAGGACAGTTTTCTCTCGAAAGGATATGTAAGAATACCACTTCATAAGGAAATACAGTTTTGCAGAGTAAAGACATATACGTACGCATTGGAAACTCTTTACGAGAAGAAATAACGCATAGTACAAAATTAGCTTGTATCTCCAAAACTACACGTTGTATCTCGAAAAGAATTGTTGTGGCGTGTACGTCTTAACATGTAGCATCTAAAGAGAACCAAAAGGAGAATTTTCTTTCGTCAAAATTTTTCAGAAAATCACGTTTTAAGGAAATCCCGCATCGTGCGAAATTATCTTGTATTTCCTAAACAACACGTTGTAAGTCGAAAAGCTTTCATGTTGCGTGTATGTCTACGTGTGTAGCCTCAAAAGAGAAGGCACAGGACAGTTTTCTCTCGAAAGGATATGTAAGAATACCACTTCATAAGGAAATACAGTTTTGCAGAGTAAAGACATATACGTACGCATTGGAAACTCTTTACGAGAAGAAATAACGCATAGTACAAAATTAGCTTGTATCTCCAAAACTACACGTTGTATCTCGAAAAGAATTGTTGTGGCGTGTACGTCTTAACATGTAGCATCTAAAGAGAACCAAAAGGAGAATTTTCTTTCGTCAAAATTTTTCAGAAAATCACGTTTTAAGGAAATCCCGCATCGTGCGAAATTATCTTGTTTTTCCTAAACAACACGTTGTAAGTCGAAAAGCTTTCATGTTGCGTGTATGTCTACGTGTGTAGCCTCAAAAGAGAAGGCACAGGACAGTTTTCTCTCGAAAGGATATGTAAGAATACCACTTCATAAGGAAATACAGTTTTGCAGAGTAAAGACATATACGTACGCATTGGAAACTCTTTACGAGAAGAAATAACGCATAGTACAAAATTAGCTTGTATCTCCAAAACTACACGTTGTATCTCGAAAAGAATTGTTGTGGCGTGTACGTCTTAACATGTAGCATCTAAAGAGAACCAAAAGGAGAATTTTCTTTCGTCAAAATTTTTCAGAAAATCACGTTTTAAGGAAATCCCGCATCGTGCGAAATTATCTTGTTTTTCCTAAACAACACGTTGTAAGTCGAAAAGCTTTCATGTTGCGTGTATGTCTACGTGTGTAGCCTCAAAAGAGAAGGCACAGGACAGTTTTCTCTCGAAAGGATATGTAAGAATACCACTTCATGAGGAAATACAGTTTTGCAGAGTAAAGACATATACGTACGCATTGGAAACTCTTTACGAGAAGAAATAACGCATAGTACAAAATTAGCTTGTATCTCCAAAACTACACGTTGTATCTCGAAAAGAATTGTTGTGGCGTGTACGTCTTAACATGTAGCATCTAAAGAGAACCAAAAGGAGAATTTTCTTTCGTCAAAATTTTTCAGAAAATCACGTTTTAAGGAAATCCCGCATCGTGCGAAATTATCTTGTTTTTCCTAAACAACACGTTGTAAGTCGAAAAGCTTTCATGTTGCGTGTATGTCTAAGTGTGTAGCCTCAAAAGAGAAGGCACAGGACAGTTTTCTCTCGAAAGGATATGTAAGAATACCACTTCATAAGGAAATACAGTTTTGCAGAGTAAAGACATATACGTACGCATTGGAAACTCTTTACGAGAAGAAATAACGCATAGTACAAAATTAGCTTGTATCTCCAAAACTACACGTTGTATCTCGAAAAGAATTGTTGTGGCGTGTACGTCTTCACATGTAGCATCTAAAGAGAACCAAAAGGAGAATTTTCTTTCGTCAAAATTTTTCAGAAAATCACGTTTTAAGGAAATCCCGCATCGTGCGAAATTATCTTGTTTTTCCTAAACAACACGTTGTAAGTCGAAAAGCTTTCATGTTGCGTGTATGTCTACGTGTGTAGCCTAAAAGAGAAGGCACAGGACAGTTTTCTCTCGAAAGGATATGTAAGAATACCACTTCATAAGGAAATACAGTTTTGCAGAGTAAAGACATATACGTACGCATTGGAAACTCTTTACGAGAAGAAATAACGCATAGTACAAAATTAGCTTGTATCTCCAAAACTACACGTTGTATCTCGAAAAGAATTGTTGTGGCGTGTACGTCTTAACATGTAGCATCTAAAGAGAACCAAAAGGAGAATTTTCTTTCGTCAAAATTTTTCAGAAAATCACGTTTTAAGGAAATCCCGCATCGTGCGAAATTATCTTGTTTTTCCTAAACAACACGTTGTAAGTCGAAAAGCTTTCATGTTGCGTGTATGTCTAAGTGTGTAGCCTCAAAAGAGAAGGCACAGGACAGTTTTCTCTCGAAAGGATATGTAAGAATACCACTTCATGAGGAAATACAGTTTTGCAGAGTAAAGACATATACGTATGCATTGGAAACTCTTTACGAGAAGAAATAACGCATAGTACAAAATTAGCTTGTATCTCCAAAACTACACGTTGTATCTCGAAAAGAATTGTTGTGGCGTGTACGTCTTAACATGTAGCATCTAAAGAGAACCAAAAGGAGAATTTTCTTTCGTCAAAATTTTTCAGAAAATCACGTTTTAAGGAAATCCCGCATCGTGCGAAATTATCTTGTTTTTCCTAAACAACACGTTGTAAGTCGAAAAGCTTTCATGTTGCGTGTATGTCTAAGTGTGTAGCCTCAAAAGAGAAGGCACAGGACAGTTTTCTCTCGAAAGGATATGTAAGAATACCACTTCATAAGGAAATACAGTTTTGCAGAGTAAAGACATATACGTACGCATTGGAAACTCTTTACGAGAAGAAATAACGCATAGTACAAAATTAGCTTGTATCTCCAATACTACACGTTGTATCTCGAAAAGAATTGTTGTGGCGTGTATGTCTTAACATGTAGCATCTAAAGAGAACCAAAAGGAGAATTTTCTTTCGTCAAAATTTTTCAGAAAATCACGTTTTAAGGAAATCCCGCATCGTGCGAAATTATCTTGTTTTTCCTAAACAACAGGTTGTAAGTCGAAAAGCTTTCATGTTGCGTGTATGTCTACGTGTGTAGCCTCAAAAGAGAAGGCACAGGACAGTTTTCTCTCGAAAGGATATGTAAGAATACCACTTCATAAGGAAATACAGTTTTGCAGAGTAAAGACATATACGTACGCATTGGAAACTCTTTACGAGAAGAAATAACGCATAGTACAAAATTAGCTTGTATCTCCAAAACTACACGTTGTATCTCGAAAAGAATTGTTGTGGCGTGTACGTCTTAACATGTAGCATCTAAAGAGAACCAAAAGGAGAATTTTCTTTCGTCAAAATTTTTCAGAAAATCACGTTTTAAGGAAATCCCGCATCGTGCGAAATTATCTTGTTTTTCCTAAACAACACGTTGTAAGTCGAAAAGCTTTCATGTTGCGTGTATGTCTACGTGTGTAGCCTCAAAAGAGAAGGCACAGGACAGTTTTCTCTCGAAAGGATATGTAAGAATACCACTTCATAAGGAAATACAGTTTTGCAGAGTAAAGACATATACGTACGCATTGGAAACTCTTTACGAGAAGAAATAACGCATAGTACAAAATTAGCTTGTATCTCCAAAACTACACGTTGTATCTCGAAAAGAATTGTTGTGGCGTGTACGTCTTAACATGTAGCATCTAAAGAGAACCAAAAGGAGAATTTTCTTTCGTCAAAATTTTTCAGAAAATCACGTTTTAAGGAAATCCCGCATCGTGCGAAATTATCTTGTTTTTCCTAAACAACAGGTTGTAAGTCGAAAAGCTTTCATGTTGCGTGTATGTCTACGTGTGTAGCCTCAAAAGAGAAGGCACAGGACAGTTTTCTCTCGAAAGGATATGTAAGAATACCACTTCATAAGGAAATACAGTTTTGCAGAGTAAAGACATATACGTACGCATTGGAAACTCTTTACGAGAAGAAATAACGCATAGTACAAAATTAGCTTGTATCTCCAAAACTACACGTTGTATCTCGAAAAGAATTGTTGTGGCGTGTACGTCTTAACATGTAGCATCTAAAGAGAACCAAAAGGAGAATTTTCTTTCGTCAAAATTTTTCAGAAAATCACGTTTTAAGGAAATCCCGCATCGTGCGAAATTATCTTGTTTTTCCTAAACAACACGTTGTAAGTCGAAAAGCTTTCATGTTGCGTGTATGTCTACGTGTGTAGCCTCAAAAGAGAAGGCACAGGACAGTTTTCTCTCGAAAGGATATGTAAGAATACCACTTCATAAGGAAATACAGTTTTGCAGAGTAAAGACATATACGTACGCATTGGAAACTCTTTACGAGAAGAAATAACGCATAGTACAAAATTAGCTTGTATCTCCAAAACTACACGTTGTATCTCGAAAAGAATTGTTGTGGCGTGTACGTCTTAACATGTAGCATCTAAAGAGAACCAAAAGGAGAATTTTCTTTCGTCAAAATTTTTCAGAAAATCACGTTTTAAGGAAATCCCGCATCGTGCGAAATTATCTTGTTTTTCCTAAACAACACGTTGTAAGTCGAAAAGCTTTCATGTTGCGTGTATGTCTAAGTGTGTAGCCTCAAAAGAGAAGGCACAGGACAGTTTTCTCTCGAAAGGATATGTAAGAATACCACTTCATAAGGAAATACAGTTTTGCAGAGTAAAGACATATACGTACGCATTGGAAACTCTTTACGAGAAGAAATAACGCATAGTACAAAATTAGCTTGTATCTCCAAAACTACACGTTGTATCTCGAAAAGAATTGTTGTGGCGTGTACGTCTTAACATGTAGCATCTAAAGAGAACCAAAAGGAGAATTTTCTTTCGTCAAAATTTTTCAGAAAATCACGTTTTAAGGAAATCCCGCATCGTGCGAAATTATCTTGTTTTTCCTAAACAACACGTTGTAAGTCGAAAAGCTTTCATGTTGCGTGTATGTCTACGTGTGTAGCCTCAAAAGAGAAGGCACAGGACAGTTTTCTCTCGAAAGGATATGTAAGAATACCACTTCATGAGGAAATACAGTTTTGCAGAGTAAAGACATATACGTACGCATTGGAAACTCTTTACGAGAAGAAATAACGCATAGTACAAAATTAGCTTGTATCTCCAAAACTACACGTTGTATCTCGAAAAGAATTGTTGTGGCGTGTACGTCTTAACATGTAGCATCTAAAGAGAACCAAAAGGAGAATTTTCTTTCGTCAAAATTTTTCAGAAAATCACGTTTTAAGGAAATCCCGCATCGTGCGAAATTATCTTGTTTTTCCTAAACAACACGTTGTAAGTCGAAAAGCTTTCATGTTGCGTGTATGTCTAAGTGTGTAGCCTCAAAAGAGAAGGCACAGGACAGTTTTCTCTCGAAAGGATATGTAAGAATACCACTTCATGAGGAAATACAGTTTTGCAGAGTAAAGACATATACGTACGCATTGGAAACTCTTTACGAGAAGAAATAACGCATAGTACAAAATTAGCTTGTATCTCCAAAACTACACGTTGTATCTCGAAAAGAATTGTTGTGGCGTGTACGTCTTAACATGTAGCATCTAAAGAGAACCAAAAGGAGAATTTTCTTTCGTCAAAATTTTTCAGAAAATCACGTTTTAAGGAAATCCCGCATCGTGCGAAATTATCTTGTTTTTCCTAAACAACACGTTGTAAGTCGAAAAGCTTTCATGTTGCGTGTATGTCTAAGTGTGTAGCCTCAAAAGAGAAGGCACAGGACAGTTTTCTCTCGAAAGGATATGTAAGAATACCACTTCATAAGGAAATACAGTTTTGCAGAGTAAAGACATATACGTACGCATTGGAAACTCTTTACGAGAAGAAATAACGCATAGTACAAAATTAGCTTGTATCTCCAAAACTACACGTTGTATCTCGAAAAGAATTGTTGTGGCGTGTACGTCTTAACATGTAGCAGCTAAAGAGAACCAAAAGGAGAATTTTCTTTCGTCAAAATTTTTCAGAAAATCACGTTTTAAGGAAATCCCGCATCGTGCGAAATTATCTTGTTTTTCCTAAACAACACGTTGTAAGTCGAAAAGCTTTCATGTTGCGTGTATGTCTACGTGTGTAGCCTCAAAAGAGAAGGCACAGGACAGTTTTCTCTCGAAAGGATATGTAAGAATACCACTTCATAAGGAAATACAGTTTTGCAGAGTAAAGACATATACGTACGCATTGGAAACTCTTTACGAGAAGAAATAACGCATAGTACAAAATTAGCTTGTATCTCCAAAACTACACGTTGTATCTCGAAAAGAATTGTTGTGGCGTGTATTAACATGTAGCATCTAAAGAGAACCAAAAGGAGAATTTTCTTTCGTCAAAATTTTTCAGAAAATCACGTTTTAAGGAAATCCCGCATCGTGCGAAATTATCTTGTTTTTCCTAAACAACACGTTGTAAGTCGAAAAGCTTTCATGTTGCGTGTATGTCTAAGTGTGTAGCCTCAAAAGAGAAGGCACAGGACAGTTTTCTCTCGAAAGGATATGTAAGAATACCACTTCATAAGGAAATACAGTTTTGCAGAGTAAAGACATATACGTACGCATTGGAAACTCTTTACGAGAAGAAATAACGCATAGTACAAAATTAGCTTGTATCTCCAATACTACACGTTGTATCTCGAAAAGAATTGTTGTGGCGTGTACGTCTTAACATGTAGCATCTAAAGAGAACCAAAAGGAGAATTTTCTTTCGTCAAAATTTTTCAGAAAATCACGTTTTAAGGAAATCCCGCATCGTGCGAAATTATCTTGTTTTTCCTAAACAACACGTTGTAAGTCGAAAAGCTTTCATGTTGCGTGTATGTCTACGTGTGTAGCCTCAAAAGAGAAGGCACAGGACAGTTTTCTCTCGAAAGGATATGTAAGAATACCACTTCATAAGGAAATACAGTTTTGCAGAGTAAAGACATATACGTACGCATTGGAAACTCTTTACGAGAAGAAATAACGCATAGTACAAAATTAGCTTGTATCTCCAAAACTACACGTTGTATCTCGAAAAGAATTGTTGTGGCCTGTACGTCTTAACATGTAGCATCTAAAGAGAACCAAAAAGAGAATTTTCTTTCGTCAAAATTTTTCAGAAAATCACGTTTTAAGGAAATCCCGCATCGTGCGAAATTATCTTGTTTTTCCTAAACAACACGTTGTAAGTCGAAAAGCTTTCATGTTACGTGTATGTCTAAGTGTGTAGCCTCAAAAGAGAAGGCACAGGACAGTTTTCTCTCGAAAGGATATGTAAGAATACCACTTCATAAGGAAATACAGTTTTGCAGAGTAAAGACATATACGTACGCATTGGAAACTCTTTACGAGAAGAAATAACGCATAGTACAAAATTAGCTTGTATCTCCAAAACTACACGTTGTATCTCGAAAAGAATTGTTGTGGCGTGTACGTCTTAACATGTAGCATCTAAAGAGAACCAAAAGGAGAATTTTCTTTCGTCAAAATTTTTCAGAAAATCACGTTTTAAGGAAATCCCGCATCGTGCGAAATTATCTTGTTTTTCCTAAACAACACGTTGTAAGTCGAAAAGCTTTCATGTTGCGTGTATGTCTACGTGTGTAGCCTCAAAAGAGAAGGCACAGGATAGTTTTCTCTCGAAAGGATATGTACGAATACCACTTCATAAGGAAATACAGTTTTGCAGAGTAAAGACATATACGTACGCATTGGAAACTCTTTACGAGAAGAAATAACGCATAGTACAAAATTAGCTTGTATCTCCAAAACTACACGTTGTATCTCGAAAAGAATTGTTGTGGCGTGTACGTCTTAACATGTAGCATCTAAAGAGAACCAAAAGGAGAATTTTCTTTCGTCAAAATTTTTCAGAAAATCACGTTTTAAGGAAATCCCGCATCGTGCGAAATTATCTTGTTTTTCCTAAACAACACGTTGTAAGTCGAAAAGCTTTCATGTTGCGTGTATGTCTAAGTGTGTAGCCTCAAAAGAGAAGGCACAGGACAGTTTTCTCTCGAAAGGATATGTAAGAATACCACTTCATAAGGAAATACAGTTTTGCAGAGTAAAGACATATACTTACGCATTGGAAACTCTTTACGAGAAGAAATAACGCATAGTACAAAATTAGCTTGTATCTCCAAAACTACACGTTGTATCTCGAAAAGAATTGTTGTGGCGTGTACGTCTTAACATGTAGCATCTAAAGAGAACCAAAAGGAGAATTTTCTTTCGTCAAAATTTTTCAGAAAATCACGTTTTAAGGAAATCCCGCATCGTGCGAAATTATCTTGTTTTTCCTAAACAACACGTTGTAAGTCGAAAAGCTTTCATGTTGCGTGTATGTCTAAGTGTGTAGCCTCAAAAGAGAAGGCACAGGACAGTTTTCTCTCGAAAGGATATGTAAGAATACCACTTCATAAGGAAATACAGTTTTGCAGAGTAAAGACATATACGTACGCATTGGAAACTCTTTACGAGAAGAAATAACGCATAGTACAAAATTAGCTTGTATCTCCAAAACTACACGTTGTATCTCGAAAAGAATTGTTGTGGCGTGTACGTCTTAACATGTAGCATCTAAAGAGAACCAAAAAGAGAATTTTCTTTCGTCAAAATTTTTCAGAAAATCACGTTTTAAGGAAATCCCGCATCGTGCGAAATTATCTTGTTTTTCCTAAACAACACGTTGTAAGTCGAAAAGCTTTCATGTTGCGTGTATGTCTAAGTGTGTAGCCTCAAAAGAGAAGGCACAGGACAGTTTTCTCTCGAAAGGATATGTAAGAATACCACTTCATGAGGAAATACAGTTTTGCAGAGTAAAGACATATACGTATGCATTGGAAACTCTTTACGAGAAGAAATAACGCATAGTACAAAATTAGCTTGTATCTCCAAAACTACACGTTGTATCTCGAAAAGAATTGTTGTGGCGTGTACGTCTTAACATGTAGCATCTAAAGAGAACCAAAAGGAGAATTTTCTTTCGTCAAAATTTTTCAGAAAATCACGTTTTAAGGAAATCCCGCATCGTGCGAAATTATCTTGTTTTTCCTAAACAACACGTTGTAAGTCGAAAAGCTTTCATGTTGCGTGTATGTCTAAGTGTGTAGCCTCAAAAGAGAAGGCACAGGACAGTTTTCTCTCGAAAGGATATGTAAGAATACCACTTCATAAGAAAATACAGTTTTGCAGAGTAAAGACATATACGTACGCATTGGAAACTCTTTACAAGAAGAAATAACGCATAGTACAAAATTAGCTTGTATCTCCAATACTACACGTTGTATCTCGAAAACAATTGTTGTGGCGTGTATGTCTTAACATGTAGCATCTAAAGAGAACCAGAAGGAGAATTTTCTTTCGTCAAAATTTTTCAGAAAATCACGTTTTAAGGAAATCCCGCATCGTGCGAAATTATCTTGTTTTTCCTAAACAACACGTTGTAAGTCGAAAAGCTTTCATGTTGCGTGTATGTCTACGTGTGTAGCCTCAAAAGAGAAGGCACAGGACAGTTTTCTCTCGAAAGGATATGTAAGAATACCACTTCATAAGGAAATACAGTTTTGCAGAGTAAAGACATATACGTACGCATTGGAAGCTCTTTACGAGAAGAAATAACGCATAGTACAAAATTAGCTTGTATCTCCAAAACTACACGTTGTATCTCGAAAAGAATTGTTGTGGCGTGTACGTCTTAACATGTAGCATCTAAAGAGAACCAAAAAGAGAATTTTCTTTCGTCAAAATTTTTCAGAAAATCACGTTTTAAGGAAATCCCGCATCGTGCGAAATTATCTTGTTTTTCCTAAACAACACGTTGTAAGTCGAAAAGCTTTCATGTTGCGTGTATGTCTAAGTGTGTAGCCTCAAAAGAGAAGGCACAGGACAGTTTTCTCTCGAAAGGATATGTAAGAATACCACTTCATAAGGAAATACAGTTTTGCAGAGTAAAGACATATACGTACGCATTGGAAACTCTTTACGAGAAGAAATAACGCATAGTACAAAATTAGCTTGTATCTCCAAAACTACACGTTGTATCTCGAAAAGAATTGTTGTGGCGTGTACGTCTTAACATGTAGCATCTAAAGAGAACCAAAAGGAGAATTTTCTTTCGTCAAAATTTTTCAGAAAATCACGTTTTAAGGAAATCCCGCATCGTGCGAAATTATCTTGTTTTTCCTAAACAACACGTTGTAAGTCGAAAAGGTTTCATGTTGCGTGTATGTCTACGTGTGTAGCCTCAAAAGAGAAGGCACAGGACAGTTTTCTCTCGAAAGGATATGTAAGAATACCACTTCATAAGGAAATACAGTTTTGCAGAGTAAAGACATATACGTACGCATTGGAAACTCTTTACGAGAAGAAATAACGCATAGTACAAAATTAGCTTGTATCTCCAAAACTACACGTTGTATCTCGAAAAGAATTGTTGTGGCGTGTACGTCTTAACATGTAGCATCTAAAGAGAACCAAAAGGAGAATTTTCTTTCGTCAAAATTTTTCAGAAAATCACGTTTTAAGGAAATCCCGCATCGTGCGAAATTATCTTGTTTTTCCTAAACAACACGTTGTAAGTCGAAAAGCTTTCATGTTACGTGTATGTCTAAGTGTGTAGCCTCAAAAGAGAAGGCACAGGACAGTTTTCTCTCGAAAGGATATGTAAGAATACCACTTCATAAGGAAATACAGTTTTGCAGAGTAAAGACATATACGTACGCATTGGAAACTCTTTACGAGAAGAAATAACGCATAGTACAAAATTAGCTTGTATCTCCAAAACTACACGTTGTATCTCGAAAAGAATTGTTGTGGCGTGTACGTCTTAACATGTAGCATCTAAAGAGAACCAAAAGGAGAATTTTCTTTCGTCAAAATTTTTCAGAAAATCACGTTTTAAGGAAATCCCGCATCGTGCGAAATTATCTTGTTTTTCCTAAACAACACGTTGTAAGTCGAAAAGCTTTCATGTTGCGTGTATGTCTACGTGTGTAGCCTCAAAAGAGAAGGCACAGGACAGTTTTCTCTCGAAAGGATATGTATGAATACCACTTCATAAGGAAATACAGTTTTGCAGAGTAAAGACATATACGTACGCATTGGAAACTCTTTACGAGAAGAAATAACGCATAGTACAAAATTAGCTTGTATCTCCAAAACTACACGTTGTATCTCGAAAAGAATTGTTGTGGCGTGTACGTCTTAACATGTAGCATCTAAAGAGAACCAAAAGGAGAATTTTCTTTCGTCAAAATTTTTCAGAAAATCACGTTTTAAGGAAATCCCGCATCGTGCGAAATTATCTTGTTTTTCCTAAACAACACGTTGTAAGTCGAAAAGCTTTCATGTTGCGTGTATGTCTAAGTGTGTAGCCTCAAAAGAGAAGGCACAGGACAGTTTTCTCTCGAAAGGATATGTAAGAATACCACTTCATAAGGAAATACAGTTTTGCAGAGTAAAGACATATACTTACGCATTGGAAACTCTTTACGAGAAGAAATAACGCATAGTACAAAATTAGCTTGTATCTCCAAAACTACACGTTGTATCTCGAAAAGAATTGTTGTGGCGTGTACGTCTTAACAGTAAGCATCTAAAGAGAACCAAAAGGAGAATTTTCTTTCGTCAAAATTTTTCAGAAACTCACGTTTTAAGGAAATCCCGCATCGTGCGAAATTATCTTGTTTTTCCTAAACAACACGTTGTAAGTCGAAAAGCTTTCATGTTGCGTGTATGTCTAAGTGTGTAGCCTCAAAAGAGAAGGCACAGGACAGTTTTCTCTCGAAAGGATATGTAAGAATACCACTTCATAAGGAAATACAGTTTTGCAGAGTAAAGACATATACGTACGCATTGGAAACTCTTTACGAGAAGAAATAACGCATAGTACAAAATTAGCTTGTATCTCCAAAACTACACGTTGTATCTCGAAAAGAATTGTTGTGGCGTGTACGTCTTAACATGTAGCATCTAAAGAGAACCAAAAAGAGAATTTTCTTTCGTCAAAATTTTTCAGAAAATCACGTTTTAAGGAAATCCCGCATCGTGCGAAATTATCTTGTTTTTCCTAAACAACACGTTGTAAGTCGAAAAGCTTTCATGTTGCGTGTATGTCTAAGTGTGTAGCCTCAAAAGAGAAGGCACAGGACAGTTTTCTCTCGAAAGGATATGTAAGAATACCACTTCATGAGGAAATACAGTTTTGCAGAGTAAAGACATATACGTATGCATTGGAAACTCTTTACGAGAAGAAATAACGCATAGTACAAAATTAGCTTGTATCTCCAAAACTACACGTTGTATCTCGAAAAGAATTGTTGTGGCGTGTACGTCT
Source organism: Apodemus sylvaticus (assembly GCF_947179515.1). Classification (NCBI taxonomy): domain Eukaryota; kingdom Metazoa; phylum Chordata; class Mammalia; order Rodentia; family Muridae; genus Apodemus; species Apodemus sylvaticus. Next base: position 54,574 of record NW_026263018.1, read on the forward strand.
TAACATGTAGCATCTAAAGAGAACCAAAAGGAGAATTTTCTTTCGTCAAAATTTTTCAGAAAATCACGTTTTAAGGAAATCCCGCATCGTGCGAAATTATCTTGTTTTTCCTAAACAACACGTTGTAAGTCGAAAAGCTTTCATGTTGCGTGTATGTCTAAGTGTGTAGCCTCAAAAGAGAAGGCACAGGACAGTTTTCTCTCGAAAGGATATGTAAGAATACCACTTCATAAGAAAATACAGTTTTGCAGAGTAAAGACATATACGTACGCATTGGAAACTCTTTACGAGAAGAAATAACGCATAGTACAAAATTAGCTTGTATCTCCAATACTACACGTTGTATCTCGAAAAGAATTGTTGTGGCGTGTATGTCTTAACATGTAGCATCTAAAGAGAACCAGAAGGAGAATTTTCTTTAGTCAAAATTTTTCAGAAAATCACGTTTTAAGGAAATCCCGCATCGTGCGAAATTATCTTGTTTTTCCTAAACAACAGGTTGTAAGTCGAAAAGCTTTCATGTTGCGTGTATGTCTACGTGTGTAGCCTCAAAAGAGAAGGCACAGGACAGTTTTCTCTCGAAAGGATATGTAAGAATACCACTTCATAAGGAAATACAGTTTTGCAGAGTAAAGACATATACATACGCATTGGAAGTTCTTTACGAGAAGAAATAACGCATAGTACAAAATTAGCTTGTATCTCCAAAACTACACGTTGTATCTCGAAAAGAATTGTTGTGGCGTGTACGTCTTAACATGTAGCATCTAAAGAGAACCAAAAAGAGAATTTTCTTTCGTCAAAATTTTTCAGAAAATCACGTTTTAAGGAAATCCCGCATCGTGCGAAATTATCTTGTTTTTCCTAAACAACACGTTGTAAGTCGAAAAGCTTTCATGTTGCGTGTATGTCTAAGTGTGTAGCCTCAAAAGAGAAGGCACAGGACAGTTTTCTCTCGAAAGGATATGTAAGAATACCACTTCATGAGGAAATACAGTTTTGCAGAGTAAAGACATATACGTATGCATTGGAAACTCTTTACGAGAAGAAATAACGCATAGTACAAAATTAGCTTGTATCTCCAAAACTACACGTTGTATCTCGAAAAGAATTGTTGTGGCGTGTACGTCTTAACATGTAGCATCTAAAGAGAACCAAAAGGAGAATTTTCTTTCGTCAAAATTTTTCAGAAAATCACGTTTTAAGGAAATCCCGCATCGTGCGAAATTATCTTGTTTTTCTTAAACAACACGTTGTAAGTCGAAAAGCTTTCATGTTGCGTGTATGTCTAAGTGTGTAGCCTCAAAAGAGAAGGCACAGGACAGTTTTCTCTCGAAAGGATATGTAAGAATACCACTTCATAAGAAAATACAGTTTTGCAGAGTAAAGACATATACGTACGCATTGGAAACTCTTTACGAGAAGAAATAACGCATAGTACAAAATTAGCTTGTATCTCCAATACTACACGTTGTATCTCGAAAACAATTGTTGTGGCGTGTATGTCTTAACATGTAGCATCTAAAGAGAACCAGAAGGAGAATTTTCTTTCGTCAAAATTTTTCAGAAAATCACGTTTTAAGGAAATCCCGCATCGTGCGAAATTATCTTGTTTTTCCTAAACAACACGTTGTAAGTCGAAAAGCTTTCATGTTGCGTGTATGTCTACGTGTGTAGCCTCAAAAGAGAAGGCACAGGACAGTTTTCTCTCGAAAGGATATGTAAGAATACCACTTCATAAGGAAATACAGTTTTGCAGAGTAAAGACATATACGTACGCATTGGAAGCTCTTTACGAGAAGAAATAACGCATAGTACAAAATTAGCTTGTATCTCCAAAACTACACGTTGTATCTCGAAAAGAATTGTTGTGGCGTGTACGTCTTAACATGTAGCATCTAAAGAGAACCAAAAGGAGAATTTTCTTTCGTCAAAATTTTTCAGAAAATCACGTTTTAAGGAAATCCCGCATCGTGCGAAATTATCTTGTTTTTCCTAAACAACACGTTGTAAGTCGAAAAGCTTTCATGTTGCGTGTATGTCTACGTGTGTAGCCTCAAAAGAGAAGGCACAGGACAGTTTTCTCTCGAAAGGATATGTAAGAATACCACTTCATAAGGAAATACAGTTTTGCAGAGTAAAGACATATACGTACGCATTGGAAACTCTTTACGAGAAGAAATAACACATAGTACAAAATTAGCTTGTATCTCCAAAACTACACGTTGTATCTCGAAAAGAATTGTTGTGGCGTGTACGTCTTAACATGTAGCATCTAAAGAGAACCAAAAGGAGAATTTTCTTTCGTCAAAATTTTTCAGAAAATCACGTTTTAAGGAAATCCCGCATCGTGCGAAATTATCTTGTTTTTCCTAAACAACACGTTGTAAGTCGAAAAGCTTTCATGTTACGTGTATGTCTAAGTGTGTAGCCTCAAAAGAGAAGGCACAGGACAGTTTTCTCTCGAAAGGATATGTAAGAATACCACTTCATAAGGAAATACAGTTTTGCAGAGTAAAGACATATACGTACGCATTGGAAACTCTTTACGAGAAGAAATAACGCATAGTACAAAATTAGCTTGTATCTCCAAAACTACACGTTGTATCTCGAAAAGAATTGTTGTGGCGTGTACGTCTTAACATGTAGCATCTAAAGAGAACCAAAAGGAGAATTTTCTTTCGTCAAAATTTTTCAGAAAATCACGTTTTAAGGAAATCCCGCATCGTGCGAAATTATCTTGTTTTTCCTAAACAACACGTTGTAAGTCGAAAAGCTTTCATGTTGCGTGTATGTCTAAGTGTGTAGCCTCAAAAGAGAAGGCACAGGACAGTTTTCTCTCGAAAGGATATGTAAGAATACCACTTCATAAGGAAATACAGTTTTGCAGAGTAAAGACATATACGTACGCATTGGAAACTCTTTACGAGAAGAAATAACGCATAGTACAAAATTAGCTTGTATCTCCAAAACTACACGTTGTATCTCGAAAAGAATTGTTGTGGCGTGTACGTCTTAACATGTAGCATCTAAAGAGAACCAAAAGGAGAATTTTCTTTCGTCAAAATTTTTCAGAAAATCACGTTTTAAGGAAATCCCGCATCGTGCGAAATTATCTTGTTTTTCCTAAACAACACGTTGTAAGTCGAAAAGCTTTCATGTTGCGTGTATGTCTAAGTGTGTAGCCTCAAAAGAGAAGGCACAGGACAGTTTTCTCTCGAAAGGATATGTAAGAATACCACTTCATAAGGAAATACAGTTTTGCAGAGTAAAGACATATACTTACGCATTGGAAACTCTTTACGAGAAGAAATAACGCATAGTACAAAATTAGCTTGTATCTCCAAAACTACACGTTGTATCTCGAAAAGAATTGTTGTGGCGTGTACGTCTTAACATGTAGCATCTAAAGAGAACCAAAAGGAGAATTTTCTTTCGTCAAAATTTTTCAGAAAATCACGTTTTAAGGAAATCCCGCATCGTGCGAAATTATCTTGTTTTTCCTAAACAACACGTTGTAAGTCGAAAAGCTTTCATGTTGCGTGTATGTCTAAGTGTGTAGCCTCAAAAGAGAAGGCACAGGACAGTTTTCTCTCGAAAGGATATGTAAGAATACCACTTCATAAGGAAATACAGTTTTGCAGAGTAAAGACATATACGTACGCATTGGAAACTCTTTACGAGAAGAAATAACGCATAGTACAAAATTAGCTTGTATCTCCAAAACTACACGTTGTATCTCGAAAAGAATTGTTGTGGCGTGTACGTCTTAACATGTAGCATCTAAAGAGAACCAAAAAGAGAATTTTCTTTCGTCAAAATTTTTCAGAAAATCACGTTTTAAGGAAATCCCGCATCGTGCGAAATTATCTTGTTTTTCCTAAACAACACGTTGTAAGTCGAAAAGCTTTCATGTTGCGTGTATGTCTAAGTGTGTAGCCTCAAAAGAGAAGGCACAGGACAGTTTTCTCTCGAAAGGATATGTAAGAATACCACTTCATGAGGAAATACAGTTTTGCAGAGTAAAGACATATACGTATGCATTGGAAACTCTTTACGAGAAGAAATAACGCATAGTACAAAATTAGCTTGTATCTCCAAAACTACACGTTGTATCTCGAAAAGAATTGTTGTGGCGTGTACGTCTTAACATGTAGCATCTAAAGAGAACCAAAAGGAGAATTTTCTTTCGTCAAAATTTTTCAGAAAATCACGTTTTAAGGAAATCCCGCATCGTGCGAAATTATCTTGTTTTTCCTAAACAACACGTTGTAAGTCGAAAAGCTTTCATGTTGCGTGTATGTCTAAGTGTGTAGCCTCAAAAGAGAAGGCACAGGACAGTTTTCTCTCGAAAGGATATGTAAGAATACCACTTCATAAGAAAATACAGTTTTGCAGAGTAAAGACATATACGTACGCATTGGAAACTCTTTACGAGAAGAAATAACGCATAGTACAAAATTAGCTTGTATCTCCAATACTACACGTTGTATCTCGAAAAGAATTGTTGTGGCGTGTATGTCTTAACATGTAGCATCTAAAGAGAACCAGAAGGAGAATTTTCTTTCGTCAAAATTTTTCAGAAAATCACGTTTTAAGGAAATCCCGCATCGTGCGAAATTATCTTGTTTTTCCTAAACAACAGGTTGTAAGTCGAAAAGCTTTCATGTTGCGTGTATGTCTACGTGTGTAGCCTCAAAAGAGAAGGCACAGGACAGTTTTCTCTCGAAAGGATATGTAAGAATACCACTTCATAAGGAAATACAGTTTTGCAGAGTAAAGACATATACATACGCATTGGAAGCTCTTTACGAGAAGAAATAACGCATAGTACAAAATTAGCTTGTATCTCCAAAACTACACGTTGTATCTCGAAAAGAATTGTTGTGGCGTGTACGTCTTAACATGTAGCATCTAAAGAGAACCAAAAAGAGAATTTTCTTTCGTCAAAATTTTTCAGAAAATCACGTTTTAAGGAAATCCCGCATCGTGCGAAATTATCTTGTTTTTCCTAAACAACACGTTGTAAGTCGAAAAGCTTTCATGTTGCGTGTATGTCTAAGTGTGTAGCCTCAAAAGAGAAGGCACAGGACAGTTTTCTCTCGAAAGGATATGTAAGAATACCACTTCATAAGGAAATACAGTTTTGCAGAGTAAAGACATATACGTACGCATTGGAAACTCTTTACGAGAAGAAATAACGCATAGTACAAAATTAGCTTGTATCTCCAAAACTACACGTTGTATCTCGAAAAGAATTGTTGTGGCGTGTACGTCTTAACATGTAGCATCTAAAGAGAACCAAAAGGAGAATTTTCTTTCGTCAAAATTTTTCAGAAAATCACGTTTTAAGGAAATCCCGCATCGTGCGAAATTATCTTGTTTTTCCTAAACAACACGTTGTAAGTCGAAAAGGTTTCATGTTGCGTGTATGTCTACGTGTGTAGCCTCAAAAGAGAAGGCACAGGACAGTTTTCTCTCGAAAGGATATGTAAGAATACCACTTCATAAGGAAATACAGTTTTGCAGAGTAAAGACATATACGTACGCATTGGAAACTCTTTACGAGAAGAAATAACGCATAGTACAAAATTAGCTTGTATCTCCAAAACTACACGTTGTATCTCGAAAAGAATTGTTGTGGCGTGTACGTCTTAACATGTAGCATCTAAAGAGAACCAAAAGGAGAATTTTCTTTCGTCAAAATTTTTCAGAAAATCACGTTTTAAGGAAATCCCGCATCGTGCGAAATTATCTTGTTTTTCCTAAACAACACGTTGTAAGTCGAAAAGCTTTCATGTTGCGTGTATGTCTACGTGTGTAGCCTCAAAAGAGAAGGCACAGGACAGTTTTCTCTCGAAAGGATATGTAAGAATACCACTTCATAAGGAAATACAGTTTTGCAGAGTAAAGACATATACGTACGCATTGGAAACTCTTTACGAGAAGAAATAACGCATAGTACAAAATTAGCTTGTATCTCCAAAACTACACGTTGTATCTCGAAAAGAATTGTTGTGGCGTGTACGTCTTAACATGTAGCATCTAAAGAGAACCAAAAGGAGAATTTTCTTTCGTCAAAATTTTTCAGAAAATCACGTTTTAAGGAAATCCCGCATCGTGCGAAATTATCTTGTTTTTCCTAAACAACACGTTGTAAGTCGAAAAGCTTTCATGTTGCGTGTATGTCTAAGTGTGTAGCCTCAAAAGAGAAGGCACAGGACAGTTTTCTCTCGAAAGGATATGTAAGAATACCACTTCATAAGGAAATACAGTTTTGCAGAGTAAAGACATATACGTACGCATTGGAAACTCTTTACGAGAAGAAATAACGCATAGTACAAAATTAGCTTGTATCTCTAAAACTACACGTTGTATCTCGAAAAGAATTGTTGTGGCGTGTACGTCTTAACATGTAGCATCTAAAGAGAACCAAAAGGAGAATTTTCTTTCGTCAAAATTTTTCAGAAAATCACGTTTTAAGGAAATCCTGCATCGTGCGAAATTATCTTGTTTTTCCTAAACAACACGTTGTAAGTCGAAAAGCTTTCATGTTGCGTGTATGTCTAAGTGTGTAGCCTCAAAAGAGAAGGCACAGGACAGTTTTCTCTCGAAAGGATATGTAAGAATACCACTTCATAAGGAAATACAGTTTTGCAGAGTAAAGACATATACGTACGCATTGGAAACTCTTTACGAGAAGAAATAACGCATAGTAAAAAATTAGCTTGTATCTCCAAAACTACACGTTGTATCTCGAAAAGAATTGTTGTGGCGTGTACGTCTTAACATGTAGCATCTAAAGAGAACCAAAAGGAGAATTTTCTTTCGTCAAAATTTTTCAGAAAATCACGTTTTAAGGAAATCCCGCATCGTGCGAAATTATCTTGTTTTTCCTAAACAACACGTTGTAAGTCGAAAAGCTTTCATGTTGCGTGTATGTCTACGTGTGTAGCCTCAAAAGAGAAGGCACAGGACAGTTTTCTCTCGAAAGGATATGTAAGAATACCACTTCATAAGGAAATACAGTTTTGCAGAGTAAAGACATATACGTACGCATTGGAAACTCTTTACGAGAAGAAATAACGCATAGTACAAAATTAGCTTGTATCTCCAAAACTACACGTTGTATCTCGAAAAGAATTGTTGTGGCGTGTACGTCTTAACATGTAGCATCTAAAGAGAACCAAAAGGAGAATTTTCTTTCGTCAAAATTTTTCAGAAAATCACGTTTTAAGGAAATCCCGCATCGTGCGAAATTATCTTGTTTTTCCTAAACAACACGTTGTAAGTCGAAAAGCTTTCATGTTGCGTGTATGTCTACGTGTGTAGCCTCAAAAGAGAAGGCACAGGACAGTTTTCTCTTGAAAGGATATGTAAGAATACCACTTCATAAGGAAATACAGTTTTGCAGAGTAAAGACATATACGTACGCATTGGAAACTCTTTACGAGAAGAAATAACGCATAGTACAAAATTAGCTTGTATCTCCAAAACTACACGTTGTATCTCGAAAAGAATTGTTGTGGCGTGTACGTCTTAACATGTAGCATCTAAAGAGAACCAAAAGGAGAATTTTCTTTCGTCAAAATTTTTCAGAAAATCACGTTTTAAGGAAATCCCGCATCGTGCGAAATTATCTTGTTTTTCCTAAACAACACGTTGTAAGTCGAAAAGCTTTCATGTTGCGTGTATGTCTAAGTGTGTAGCCTCAAAAGAGAAGGCACAGGACAGTTTTCTCTCGAAAGGATATGTAAGAATACCACTTCATAAGGAAATACAGTTTTGCAGAGTAAAGACATATACGTACGCATTGGAAACTCTTTACGAGAAGAAATAACGCATAGTACAAAATTAGCTTGTATCTCCAAAACTACACGTTGTATCTCGAAAAGAATTGTTGTGGCGTGTACGTCTTAACATGTAGCATCTAAAGAGAACCAAAAGGAGAATTTTCTTTCGTCAAAATTTTTCAGAAAATCACGTTTTAAGGAAATCCCGCATCGTGCGAAATTATCTTGTTTTTCCTAAACAACACGTTGTAAGTCGAAAAGGTTTCATGTTGCGTGTATGTCTACGTGTGTAGCCTCAAAAGAGAAGGCACAGGACAGTTTTCTCTCGAAAGGATATGTAAGAATACCACTTCATAAGGAAATACAGTTTTGCAGAGTAAAGACATATACGTACGCATTGGAAACTCTTTACGAGAAGAAATAACGCATAGTACAAAATTAGCTTGTATCTCCAAAACTACACGTTGTATCTCGAAAAGAATTGTTGTGGCGTGTACGTCTTAACATGTAGCATCTAAAGAGAACCAAAAGGAGAATTTTCTTTCGTCAAAATTTTTCAGAAAATCACGTTTTAAGGAAATCCCGCATCGTGCGAAATTATCTTGTTTTTCCTAAACAACACGTTGTAAGTCGAAAAGCTTTCATGTTGCGTGTATGTCTACGTGTGTAGCCTCAAAAGAGAAGGCACAGGACAGTTTTCTCTCGAAAGGATATGTAAGAATACCACTTCATAAGGAAATACAGTTTTGCAGAGTAAAGACATATACGTACGCATTGGAAACTCTTTACGAGAAGAAATAACGCATAGTACAAAATTAGCTTGTATCTCCAAAACTACACGTTGTATCTCGAAAAGAATTGTTGTGGCGTGTACGTCTTAACATGTAGCATCTAAAGAGAACCAAAAGGAGAATTTTCTTTCGTCAAAATTTTTCAGAAAATCACGTTTTAAGGAAATCCCGCATCGTGCGAAATTATCTTGTTTTTCCTAAACAACACGTTGTAAGTCGAAAAGCTTTCATGTTGCGTGTATGTCTAAGTGTGTAGCCTCAAAAGAGAAGGCACAGGACAGTTTTCTCTCGAAAGGATATGTAAGAATACCACTTCATAAGGAAATACAGTTTTGCAGAGTAAAGACATATACGTACGCATTGGAAACTCTTTACGAGAAGAAATAACGCATAGTACAAAATTAGCTTGTATCTCTAAAACTACACGTTGTATCTCGAAAAGAATTGTTGTGGCGTGTACGTCTTAACATGTAGCATCTAAAGAGAACCAAAAGGAGAATTTTCTTTCGTCAAAATTTTTCAGAAAATCACGTTTTAAGGAAATCCTGCATCGTGCGAAATTATCTTGTTTTTCCTAAACAACACGTTGTAAGTCGAAAAGCTTTCATGTTGCGTGTATGTCTAAGTGTGTAGCCTCAAAAGAGAAGGCACAGGACAGTTTTCTCTCGAAAGGATATGTAAGAATACCACTTCATAAGGAAATACAGTTTTGCAGAGTAAAGACATATACGTACGCATTGGAAACTCTTTACGAGAAGAAATAACGCATAGTAAAAAATTAGCTTGTATCTCCAAAACTACACGTTGTATCTCGAAAAGAATTGTTGTGGCGTGTACGTCTTAACATGTAGCATCTAAAGAGAACCAAAAGGAGAATTTTCTTTCGTCAAAATTTTTCAGAAAATCACGTTTTAAGGAAATCCCGCATCGTGCGAAATTATCTTGTTTTTCCTAAACAACACGTTGTAAGTCGAAAAGCTTTCATGTTGCGTGTATGTCTACGTGTGTAGCCTCAAAAGAGAAGGCACAGGACAGTTTTCTCTCGAAAGGATATGTAAGAATACCACTTCATAAGGAAATACAGTTTTGCAGAGTAAAGACATATACGTACGCATTGGAAACTCTTTACGAGAAGAAATAACGCATAGTACAAAATTAGCTTGTATCTCCAAAACTACACGTTGTATCTCGAAAAGAATTGTTGTGGCGTGTACGTCTTAACATGTAGCATCTAAAGAGAACCAAAAGGAGAATTTTCTTTCGTCAAAATTTTTCAGAAAATCACGTTTTAAGGAAATCCCGCATCGTGCGAAATTATCTTGTTTTTCCTAAACAACACGTTGTAAGTCGAAAAGCTTTCATGTTGCGTGTATGTCTACGTGTGTAGCCTCAAAAGAGAAGGCACAGGACAGTTTTCTCTCGAAAGGATATGTAAGAATACCACTTCATAAGGAAATACAGTTTTGCAGAGTAAAGACATATACGTACGCATTGGAAACTCTTTACGAGAAGAAATAACGCATAGTACAAAATTAGCTTGTATCTCCAAAACTACACGTTGTATCTCGAAAAGAATTGTTGTGGCGTGTACGTCTTAACATGTAGCATCTAAAGAGAACCAAAAGGAGAATTTTCTTTCGTCAAAATTTTTCAGAAAATCACGTTTTAAGGAAATCCCGCATCGTGCGAAATTATCTTGTTTTTCCTAAACAACACGTTGTAAGTCGAAAAGCTTTCATGTTGCGTGTATGTCTAAGTGTGTAGCCTCAAAAGAGAAGGCACAGGACAGTTTTCTCTCGAAAGGATATGTAAGAATACCACTTCATAAGGAAATACAGTTTTGCAGAGTAAAGACATATACGTACGCATTGGAAACTCTTTACGAGAAGAAATAACGCATAGTACAAAATTAGCTTGTATCTCTAAAACTACACGTTGTATCTCGAAAAGAATTGTTGTGGCGTGTACGTCTTAACATGTAGCATCTAAAGAGAACCAAAAGGAGAATTTTCTTTCGTCAAAATTTTTCAGAAAATCACGTTTTAAGGAAATCCTGCATCGTGCGAAATTATCTTGTTTTTCCTAAACAACACGTTGTAAGTCGAAAAGCTTTCATGTTGCGTGTATGTCTAAGTGTGTAGCCTCAAAAGAGAAGGCACAGGACAGTTTTCTCTCGAAAGGATATGTAAGAATACCACTTCATAAGGAAATACAGTTTTGCAGAGTAAAGACATATACGTACGCATTGGAAACTCTTTACGAGAAGAAATAACGCATAGTAAAAAATTAGCTTGTATCTCCAAAACTACACGTTGTATCTCGAAAAGAATTGTTGTGGCGTGTACGTCTTAACATGTAGCATCTAAAGAGAACCAAAAGGAGAATTTTCTTTCGTCAAAATTTTTCAGAAAATCACGTTTTAAGGAAATCCCGCATCGTGCGAAATTATCTTGTTTTTCCTAAACAACACGTTGTAAGTCGAAAAGCTTTCATGTTGCGTGTATGTCTAAGTGTGTAGCCTCAAAAGAGAAGGCACAGGACAGTTTTCTCTCGAAAGGATATGTAAGAATACCACTTCATAAGGAAATACAGTTTTGCAGAGTAAAGACATATACGTACGCATTAGAAACTCTTGACGAGAAGAAATAACGCATAGTACAAAATTAGCTTGTATCTCCAAAACTACACGTTGTATCTCGAAAAGAATTGTTGTGGCGTGTACGTCTTAACATGTAGCATCTAAAGAGAACCAAAAGGAGAATTTTCTTTCGTCAAAATTTTTCAGAAAATCACGTTTTAAGGAAATCCCGCATCGTGCGAAATTATCTTGTTTTTCCTAAACAACACGTTGTAAGTCGAAAAGCTTTCATGTTGCGTGTATGTCTACGTGTGTAGCCTCAAAAGAGAAGGCACAGGACAGTTTTCTCTCGAAAGGATATGTAAGAATACCACTTCATAAGGAAATACAGTTTTGCAGAGTAAAGACATATACGTACGCATTGGAAACTCTTTACGAGAAGAAATAACGCATAGTACAAAATTAGCTTGTATCTCCAAAACTACACGTTGTATCTCGAAAAGAATTGTTGTGGCGTGTACGTCTTAACATGTAGCATCTAAAGAGAACCAAAAAGAGAATTTTCTTTCGTCAAAATTTTTCAGAAAATCACGTTTTAAGGAAATCCCGCATCGTGCGAAATTATCTTGTTTTTCCTAAACAACACGTTGTAAGTCGAAAAGCTTTCATGTTGCGTGTATGTCTACGTGTGTAGCCTCAAAAGAGAAGGCACAGGACAGTTTTCTCTCGAAAGGATATGTAAGAATACCACTTCATAAGGAAATACAGTTTTGCAGAGTAAAGACATATACGTACGCATTGGAAACTCTTTACGAGAAGAAATAACGCATAGTACAAAATTAGCTTGTATCTCCAAAACTACACGTTGTATCTCGAAAAGAATTGTTGTGGCGTGTACGTCTTAACATGTAGCATCTAAAGAGAACCAAAAGGAGAATTTTCTTTCGTCAAAATTTTTCAGAAAATCACGTTTTAAGGAAATCCCGCATCGTGCGAAATTATCTTGTTTTTCCTAAACAACACGTTGTAAGTCGAAAAGCTTTCATGTTGCGTGTATGTCTACGTGTGTAGCCTCAAAAGAGAAGGCACAGGACAGTTTTCTCTCGAAAGGATATGTAAGAATACCACTTCATAAGGAAATACAGTTTTGCAGAGTAAAGACATATACGTACGCATTGGAAACTCTTTACGAGAAGAAATAACGCATAGTACAAAATTAGCTTGTATCTCCAAAACTACACGTTGTATCTCGAAAAGAATTGTTGTGGCGTGTACGTCTTAACATGTAGCATCTAAAGAGAACCAAAAGGAGAATTTTCTTTCGTCAAAATTTTTCAGAAAATTACGTTTTAAGGAAATCCCGCATCGTGCGAAATTATCTTGTTTTTCCTAAACAACACGTTGTAAGTCGAAAAGCTTTCATGTTGCGTGTATGTCTAAGTGTGTAGCCTCAAAAGAGAAGGCACAGGACAGTTTTCTCTCGAAAGGATATGTAAGAATACCACTTCATAAGGAAATACAGTTTTGCAGAGTAAAGACATATACGTACGCATTGGAAACTCTTTACGAGAAGAAATAACGCATAGTACAAAATTAGCTTGTATCTCCAAAACTACACGTTGTATCTCGAAAAGAATTGTTGTGGCGTGTACGTCTTAACATGTAGCATCTAAAGAGAACCAAAAGGAGAATTTTCTTTCGTCAAAATTTTTCAGAAAATCACGTTTTAAGGAAATCCCGCATCGTGCGAAATTATCTTGTTTTTCCTAAACAACACGTTGTAAGTCGAAAAGCTTTCATGTTGCGTGTATGTCTAAGTGTGTAGCCTCAAAAGAGAAGGCACAGGACAGTTTTCTCTCGAAAGGATATGTAAGAATACCACTTCATAAGGAAATACAGTTTTGCAGAGTAAAGACATATACGTACGCATTGGAAACTCTTTACGAGAAGAAATAACGCATAGTAAAAAATTAGCTTGCATCTCCAAAACTACACGTTGTATCTCGAAAAGAATTGTTGTGGCGTGTACGTCTTAACATGTAGCATCTAAAGAGAACCAAAAGGAAAATTTTCTTTCGTCAAAATTTTTCAGAAAATCACGTTTTAAGGAAATCCCGCATCGTGCGAAATTATCTTGTTTTTCCTAAACAACACGTTGTAAGTCGAAAAGCTTTCATGTTGCGTGTATGTCTAAGTGTGTAGCCTCAAAAGAGAAGGCACAGGACAGTTTTCTCTCGAAAGGATATGTAAGAATACCACTTCATAAGGAAATACAGTTTTGCAGAGTAAAGACATATACGTACGCATTGGAAACTCTTTACGAGAAGAAATAACGCATAGTACAAAATTAGCTTGTATCTCCAAAACTACACGTTGTATCTCGAAAAGAATTGTTGTGGCGTGTACGTCTTAACATGTAGCATCTAAAGAGAACCAAAAGGAGAATTTTCTTTCGTCAAAATTTTTCAGAAAATCACGTTTTAAGGAAATCCCGCATCGTGCGAAATTATCTTGTTTTTCCTAAACAACACGTTGTAAGTCGAAAAGCTTTCATGTTGCGTGTATGTCTACGTGTGTAGCCTCAAAAGAGAAGGCACAGGACAGTTTTCTCTCGAAAGGATATGTAAGAATACCACTTCATAAGGAAATACAGTTTTGCAGAGTAAAGACATATACGTACGCATTGGAAACTCTTTACGAGAAGAAATAACGCATAGTACAAAATTAGCTTGTATCTCCAAAACTACACGTTGTATCTCGAAAAGAATTGTTGTGGCGTGTACGTCTTAACATGTAGCATCTAAAGAGAACCAAAAGGAGAATTTTCTTTCGTCAAAATTTTTCAGAAAATAACGTTTTAAGGAAATCCCGCATCGTGCGAAATTATCTTGTTTTTCCTAAACAACACGTTGTAAGTCGAAAAGCTTTCATGTTGCGTGTATGTCTACGTGTGTAGCCTCAAAAGAGAAGGCACAGGACAGTTTTCTCTCGAAAGGATATGTAAGAATACCACTTCATAAGGAAATACAATTTTGCAGAGTAAAGACATATACGTACGCATTGGAAACTCTTTACGAGAAGAAATAACGCATAGTACAAAATTAGCTTGTATCTCCAAAACTACACGTTGTATCTCGAAAAGAATTGTTGTGGCGTGTACGTCTTAACATGTCGCATCTAAAGAGAACCAAAAGGAGAATTTTCTTTCGTCAAAATTTTTCAGAAAATCAAGTTTTAATGAAATCCCGCATCGTGCGTAATTATCTTGTTTTTCCTAAACAACACGTTGTAAGTCGAAAAGCTTTCATGTTGCGTGTATGTCTAAGTGTGTAGCCTCAAAAGAGAAGGCACAGGACAGTTTTCTCTCGAAAGGATATGTAAGAATACCACTTCATAAGGAAATACAGTTTTGCAGAGTAAAGACATATACGTACGCATTGGAAACTCTTTAAGAGAAGAAATAACGCATAGTACAAAATTAGCTTGTATCTCCAAAACTACACGTTGTATCTCGAAAAGAATTGTTGTGGCGTGTACGTCTTAACATGTAGCATCTAAAGAGAACCAAAAGGAGAATTTTCTTTCGTCAAAATTTTTCAGAAAATCACGTTTTAAGGAAATCCCGCATCGTGCGAAATTATCTTGTTTTTCCTAAACAACACGTTGTAAGTCGAAAAGCTTTCATGTTGCGTGTATGTCTATGTGTGTAGCATCAAAAGAGAAGGCACAGGACAGTTTTCTCTCGAAAGGATATGTAAGAATACCACTTCATAAGGAAATACAGTTTTGCAGAGTAAAGACATATACGTACGCATTGGAAACTCTTTACGAGAAGAAATAACGCATAGTACAAAATTAGCTTGTATCTCCAAAACTACACGTTGTATCTCGAAAAGAATTGTTGTGGCGTGTACGTCTTAACATGTAACATCTAAAGAGAACCAAAAGGAGAATTTTCTTTCGTCAAAATTTTTCAGAAAATCACGTTTTAAGGAAATCCCGCATCGTGCGAAATTATCTTGTTTTTCCTAAACAACACGTTGTAAGTCGAAAAGCTTTCATGTTGCGTGTATGTCTACGTGTGTAGCCTCAAAAGAGAAGGCACAGGACAGTTTTCTCTCGAAAGGATATGTAAGAATACCACTTCATAAGGAAATACAGTTTTGCAGAGTAAAGACATATACGTACGCATTGGAAACTCTTTACGAGAAGAAATAACGCATAGTACAAAATTAGCTTGTATCTCCAAAACTACACGTTGTATCTCGAAAAGAATTGTTGTGGCGTGTACGTCTTAACATGTAGCATCTAAAGAGAACCAAAAGGAGAATTTTCTTTCGTCAAAATTTTTCAGAAAATCACGTTTTAAGGAAATCCCGCATCGTGCGAAATTATCTTGTTTTTCCTAAACAACACGTTGTAAGTCGAAAAGCTTTCATGTTGCGTGTATGTCTACGTGTGTAGCCTTAAAAGAGAAGGCACAGGACAGTTTTCTCTCGAAAGGATATGTAAGAATACCACTTCATAAGGAAATACAGTTTTGCAGAGTAAAGACATATACGTACGCATTGGAAACTCTTTACGAGAAGAAATAACGCATAGTACAAAATTAGCTTGTATCTCCAAAACTACACGTTGTATCTCGAAAAGAATTGTTGTGGCGTGTACGTCTTAACATGTAGCATCTAAAGAGAACCAAAAGGAGAATTTTCTTTCGTCAAAATTTTTCAGAAAATTACGTTTTAAGGAAATCCCGCATCGTGCGAAATTATCTTGTTTTTCCTAAACAACACGTTGTAAGTCGAAAAGCTTTCATGTTGCGTGTATGTCTAAGTGTGTAGCCTCAAAAGAGAAGGCACAGGACAGTTTTCTCTCGAAAGGATATGTAAGAATACCACTTCATAAGGAAATACAGTTTTGCAGAGTAAAGACATATATGTACGCATTGGAAACTCTTTACGAGAAGAAATAACGCATAGTACAAAATTAGCTTGTATCTCCAAAACTACACGTTGTATCTCGAAAAGAATTGTTGTGGCGTGTACGTCTTAACATGTAGCATCTAAAGAGAACCAAAAGGAGAATTTTCTTTCGTCAAAATTTTTCAGAAAATCACGTTTTAAGGAAATCCCGCATCGTGCGAAATTATCTTGTTTTTCCTAAACAACACGTTGTAAGTCGAAAAGCTTTCATGTTGCGTGTATGTCTAAGTGTGTAGCCTCAAAAGAGAAGGCACAGGACAGTTTTCTCTCGAAAGGATATGTAAGAATACCACTTCATAAGGAAATAGAGTTTTGCAGAGTAAAGACATATACTTACACATTGGAAACTTTACGAGAAGAAATAACGCATCGTAGAAAATTAGCTTGTATCTCCAAAACTACACGTTGTATCTCGAAAAGAATTGTTGTGGCGTGTACGTCTTAACATGTAGCATCTAAAGAGAACCAAAAGGAAAATTTTCTTTCGTCAAAATTTTTCAGAAAATCACGTTTTAAGGAAATCCCGCATCGTGCGAAATTATCTTGTTTTTCCTAAACAACACGTTGTAAGTCGAAAAGCTTTCATGTTGCGTGTATGTCTAAGTGTGTAGCCTCAAAAGAGAAGGCACAGGACAGTTTTCTCTCGAAAGGATATGTAAGAATACCACTTCATAAGGAAATACAGTTTTGCAGAGTAAGGACATATACGTACGCATTGGAAACTCTTTACGAGAAGAAATAACGCATAGTACAAAATTAGCTTGTATCTCCAAAACTACACGTTGTATCTCGAAAAGAATTGTTGTGGCGTGTACGTCTTAACATGTAGCATCTAAAGAGAACCAAAAGGAGAATTTTCTTTCGTCAAAATTTTTCAGAAAATCACGTTTTAAGGAAATCCCGCATCGTGCGAAATATCTTGTTTTTCCTAAACAACACGTTGTAAGTCGAAAAGCTTTCATGTTGCGTGTATGTCTAAGTGTGTAGCCTCAAAAGAGAAGGCACAGGACAGTTTTCTCTCGAAAGGATATGTAAGAATACCACTTCATAAGGAAATACAGTTTTGCAGAGTAAAGACATATACGTACGCATTGGAAACTCTTGACGAGAAGAAATAACGCATAGTACAAAATTAGCTTGTATCTCCAAAACTACACGTTGTATCTCGAAAAGAATTGTTGTGGCGTGTACGTCTTAACATGTAGCATCTAAAGAGAACCAAAAGGAGAATTTTCTTTCGTCAAAATTTTTCAGAAAATAACGTTTTAAGGAAATCCCGCATCGTGCGAAATTATCTTGTTTTTCCTAAACAACACGTTGTAAGTCGAAAAGCTTTCATGTTGCGTGTATGTCTACGTGTGTAGCCTCAAAAGAGAAGGCACAGGACAGTTTTCTCTCGAAAGGATATGTAAGAATACCACTTCATAAGGAAATACAATTTTGCAGAGTAAAGACATATACGTACGCATTGGAAACTCTTTACGAGAAGAAATAACGCATAGTACAAAATTAGCTTGTATCTCCAAAACTACACGTTGTATCTCGAAAAGAATTGTTGTGGCGTGTACGTCTTAACATGTCGCATCTAAAGAGAACCAAAAGGAGAATTTTCTTTCGTCAAAATTTTTCAGAAAATCAAGTTTTAATGAAATCCCGCATCGTGCGAAATTATCTTGTTTTTCCTAAACAACACGTTGTAAGTCGAAAAGCTTTCATGTTGCGTGTATGTCTAAGTGTGTAGCCTCAAAAGAGAAGGCACAGGACAGTTTTCTCTCGAAAGGATATGTAAGAATACCACTTCATAAGGAAATACAGTTTTGCAGAGTAAAGACATATACGTACGCATTGGAAACTCTTTAAGAGAAGAAATAACGCATAGTACAAAATTAGCTTGTATCTCCAAAACTACACGTTGTATCTCGAAAAGAATTGTTGTGGCGTGTACGTCTTAACATGTAGCATCTAAAGAGAACCAAAAGGAGAATTTTCTTTCGTCAAAATTTTTCAGAAAATCACGTTTTAAGGAAATCCCGCATCGTGCGAAATTATCTTGTTTTTCCTAAACAACACGTTGTAAGTCGAAAAGCTTTCATGTTGCGTGTATGTCTACGTGTGTAGCATCAAAAGAGAAGGCACAGGACAGTTTTCTCTCGAAAGGATATGTAAGAATACCACTTCATAAGGAAATACAGTTTTGCAGAGTAAAGACATATACGTACGCATTGGAAACTCTTTACGAGAAGAAATAACGCATAGTACAAAATTAGCTTGTATCTCCAAAACTACACGTTGTATCTCGAAAAGAATTGTTGTGGCGTGTACGTCTTAACATGTAGCATCTAAAGAGAACCAAAAGGAGAATTTTCTTTCGTCAAAATTTTTCAGAAAATCACGTTTTAAGGAAATCCCGCATCGTGCGAAATTATCTTGTTTTTCCTAAACAACACGTTGTAAGTCGAAAAGCTTTCATGTTGCGTGTATGTCTACGTGTGTAGCCTCAAAAGAGAAGGCACAGGACAGTTTTCTCTCGAAAGGATATGTAAGAATACCACTTCATAAGGAAATACAGTTTTGCAGAGTAAAGACATATACGTACGCATTGGAAACTCTTTACGAGAAGAAATAACGCATAGTACAAAATTAGCTTGTATCTCCAAAACTACACGTTGTATCTCGAAAAGAATTGTTGTGGCGTGTACGTCTTAACATGTAGCATCTAAAGAGAACCAAAAGGAGAATTTTCTTTCGTCAAAATTTTTCAGAAAATCACGTTTTAAGGAAATCCCGCATCGTGCGAAATTATCTTGTTTTTCCTAAACAACACGTTGTAAGTCGAAAAGCTTTCATGTTGCGTGTATGTCTAAGTGTGTAGCCTCAAAAGAGAAGGCACAGGACAGTTTTCTCTCGAAAGGATATGTAAGAATACCACTTCATAAGGAAATACAGTTTTGCAGAGTAAAGACATATACGTACGCATTGGAAACTCTTTACGAGAAGAAATAACGCATAGTACAAAATTAGCTTGTATCTCCAAAACTACACGTTGTATCTCGAAAAGAATTGTTGTGGCGCGTACGTCTTAACATGTAGCATCTAAAGAGAACCAAAAGGAGAATTTTCTTTCGTCAAAATTTTTCAGAAAATCACGTTTTAAGGAAATCCCGCATCGTGCGAAATTATCTTGTTTTTCCTAAACAACACGTTGTAAGTCGAAAAGCTTTCATGTTGTGTGTATGTCTAAGTGTGTAGCCTCAAAAGAGAAGGCACAGGACAGTTTTCTCTCGAAAGGATATGTAAGAATACCACTTCATAAGGAAATACAGTTTTGCAGAGTAAAGACATATACGTACGCATTGGAAACTCTTTACGAGAAGAAATAACGCATAGTACAAAATTAGCTTGTATCTCCAAAACTACACGTTGTATCTCGAAAAGAATTGTTGTGGCGTGTACGTCTTAACATGTAGCATCTAAAGAGAACCAAAAGGAGAATTTTCTTTCGTCAAAATTTTTCAGAAAATTACGTTTTAAGGAAATCCCGCATCGTGCGAAATTATCTTGTTTTTCCTAAACAACACGTTGTAAGTCGAAAAGCTTTCATGTTGCGTGTATGTCTAAGTGTGTAGCCTCAAAAGAGAAGGCACAGGACAGTTTTCTCTCGAAAGGATATGTAAGAATACCACTTCATAAGGAAATACAGTTTTGCAGAGTAAAGACATATACGTACGCATTGGAAACTCTTTACGAGAAGAAATAACGCATAGTACAAAATTAGCTTGTATCTCCAAAACTACACGTTGTATCTCGAAAAGAATTGTTGTGGCGTGTACGTCTTAACATGTAGCATCTAAAGAGAACCAAAAGGAGAATTTTCTTTCGTCAAAATTTTTCAGAAAATCACGTTTTAAGGAAATCCCGCATCGTGCGAAATTATCTTGTTTTTCCTAAACAACACGTTGTAAGTCGAAAAGCTTTCATGTTGCGTGTATGTCTAAGTGTGTAGCCTCAAAAGAGAAGGCACAGGACAGTTTTCTCTCGAAAGGATATGTAAGAATACCACTTCATAAGGAAATAGAGTTTTGCAGAGTAAAGACATATACGTACGCATTGGAAACTTTACGAGAAGAAATAACGCATCGTAGAAAATTAGCTTGTATCTCCAAAACTACACGTTGTATCTCGAAAAGAATTGTTGTGGCGTGTACGTCTTAACATGTAGCATCTAAAGAGAACCAAAAGGAAAATTTTCTTTCGTCAAAATTTTTCAGAAAATCAAGTTTTAATGAAATCCCGCATCGTGCGAAATTATCTTGTTTTTCCTAAACAACACGTTGTAAGTCGAAAAGCTTTCATGTTGCGTGTATGTCTAAGTGTGTAGCCTCAAAAGAGAAGGCACAGGACAGTTTTCTCTCGAAAGGATATGTAAGAATACCACTTCATAAGGAAATACAGTTTTGCAGAGTAAAGACATATACGTACGCATTGGAAACTCTTTAAGAGAAGAAATAACGCATAGTACAAAATTAGCTTGTATCTCCAAAACTACACGTTGTATCTCGAAAAGAATTGTTGTGGCGTGTACGTCTTAACATGTAGCATCTAAAGAGAACCAAAAGGAGAATTTTCTTTCGTCAAAATTTTTCAGAAAATCACGTTTTAAGGAAATCCCGCATCGTGCGAAATTATCTTGTTTTTCCTAAACAACACGTTGTAAGTCGAAAAGCTTTCATGTTGCGTGTATGTCTACGTGTGTAGCATCAAAAGAGAAGGCACAGGACAGTTTTCTCTCGAAAGGATATGTAAGAATACCACTTCATGAGGAAATACAGTTTTGCAGAGTAAAGACATATACGTACGCATTGGAAACTCTTTACGAGAAGAAATAACGCATAGTACAAAATTAGCTTGTATCTCCAAAACTACACGTTGTATCTCGAAAAGAATTGTTGTGGTGTGTACGTCTTAACATGTAACATCTAAAGAGAACCAAAAGGAGAATTTTCTTTCGTCAAAATTTTTCAGAAAATCACGTTTTAAGGATATCCCGCATCGTGCGAAATTATCTTGTTTTTCCTAAACAACACGTTGTAAGTCGAAAAGCTTTCATGTTGCGTGTATGTCTACGTGTGTAGCCTCAAAAGAGAAGGCACAGGACAGTTTTCTCTCGAAAGGATATGTAAGAATACCACTTCATAAGGAAATACAGTTTTGCAGAGTAAAGACATATACGTACGCATTGGAAACTCTTTACGAGAAGAAATAACGCATAGTACAAAATTAGCTTGTATCTCCAAAACTACACGTTGTATCTCGAAAAGAATTGTTGTGGCGTGTACGTCTTAACATGTAGCATCTAAAGAGAACCAAAAGGAGAATTTTCTTTCGTCAAAATTTTTCAGAAAATCACGTTTTAAGGAAATCCCGCATCGTGCGAAATTATCTTGTTTTTCCTAAACAACACGTTGTAAGTCGAAAAGCTTTCATGTTGCGTGTATGTCTAAGTGTGTAGCCTCAAAAGAGAAGGCACAGGACAGTTTTCTCTCGAAAGGATATGTAAGAATACCACTTCATAAGGAAATACAGTTTTGCAGAGTAAAGACATATAAGTACGCATTGGAAACTCTTTACGAGAAGAAATAACGCATAGTACAAAATTAGCTTGTATCTCCAAAACTACACGTTGTATCTCGAAAAGAATTGTTGTGGCGCGTACGTCTTAACATGTAGCATCTAAAGAGAACCAAAAGGAGAATTTTCTTTCGTCAAAATTTTTCAGAAAATCACGTTTTAAGGAAATCCCGCATCGTGCGAAATTATCTTGTTTTTCCTAAACAACACGTTGTAAGTCGAAAAGCTTTCATGTTGCGTGTATGTCTACGTGTGTAGCCTTAAAAGAGAAGGCACAGGACAGTTTTCTCTCGAAAGGATATGTAAGAATACCACTTCATAAGGAAATACAGTTTTGCAGAGTAAAGACATATACGTACGCATTGGAAACTCTTTACGAGAAGAAATAACGCATAGTACAAAATTAGCTTGTATCTCCAAAACTACACGTTGTATCTCGATAAGAATTGTTGTGGCGTGTACGTCTTAACATGTAGCATCTAAAGAGAACCAAAAGGAGAATTTTCTTTCGTCAAAATTTTTCAGAAAATCACGTTTTAAGGAAATCCCGCATCGTGCGAAATTATCTTGTTTTTCCTAAACAACACGTTGTAAGTCGAAAAGCTTTCATGTTGCGTGTATGTCTAAGTGTGTAGCCTCAAAAGAGAAGGCACAGGACAGTTTTCTCTCGAAAGGATATGTAAGAATACCACTTCATAAGGAAATACAGTTTTGCAGAGTAAAGACATATACGTACGCATTGGAAACTCTTTACGAGAAGAAATAACGCATAGTACAAAATTAGCTTGTATCTCCAAAACTACACGTTGTATCTCGAAAAGAATTGTTGTGGCGTGTACGTCTTAACATGTAACATCTAAAGAGAACCAAAAGGAGAATTTTCTTTCGTCAAAATTTTTCAGAAAATCACGTTTTAAGGAAATCCCGCATCGTGCGAAATTATCTTGTTTTTCCTAAACAACACGTTGTAAGTCGAAAAGCTTTCATGTTGCGTGTATGTCTACGTGTGTAGCCTCAAAAGAGAAGGCACAGGACAGTTTTCTCTCGAAAGGATATGTAAGAATACCACTTCATAAGGAAATACAGTTTTGCAGAGTAAAGACATATACGTACGCATTGGAAACTCTTTACGAGAAGAAATAACGCATAGTACAAAATTAGCTTGTATCTCCAAAACTACACGTTGTATCTCGAAAAGAATTGTTGTGGCGTGTACGTCTTAACATGTAGCATCTAAAGAGAACCAAAAGGAGAATTTTCTTTCGTCAAAATTTTTCAGAAAATCACGTTTTAAGGAAATCCCGCATCGTGCGAAATTATCTTGTTTTTCCTAAACAACACGTTGTAAGTCGAAAAGCTTTCATGTTGCGTGTATGTCTAAGTGTGTAGCCTCAAAAGAGAAGGCACAGGACAGTTTTCTCTCGAAAGGATATGTAAGAATACCACTTCATAAGGAAATACAGTTTTGCAGAGTAAAGACATATACATACGCATTGGAAACTCTTTACGAGAAGAAATAACGCATAGTACAAAATTAGCTTGTATCTCCAAAACTACACGTTGTATCTCGAAAAGAATTGTTGTGGCGTGTACGTCTTAACATGTAGCATCTAAAGAGAACCAAAAGGAGAATTTTCTTTCGTCAAAATTTTTCAGAAAATCACGTTTTAAGGAAATCCCGCATCGTGCGAAATTATCTTGTTTTTCCTAAACAACACGTTGTAAGTCGAAAAGCTTTCATGTTGCGTGTATGTCTACGTGTGTAGCCTCAAAAGAGAAGGCACAGGACAGTTTTCTCTCGAAAGGATATGTAAGAATACCACTTCATAAGGAAATACAGTTTTGCAGAGTAAAGACATATACGTACGCATTGGAAACTCTTTACGAGAAGAAATAACGCATAGTACAAAATTAGCTTGTATCTCCAAAACTACACGTTGTATCTCGAAAAGAATTGTTGTGGCGTGTACGTCTTAACATGTAGCATCTAAAGAGAACCAAAAGGAGAATTTTCTTTCGTCAAAATTTTTCAGAAAATCACGTTTTAAGGAAATCCCGCATCGTGCGAAATTATCTTGTTTTTCCTAAACAACACGTTGTAAGTCGAAAAGCTTTCATGTTGCGTGTATGTCTAAGTGTGTAGCCTCAAAAGAGAAGGCACAGGACAGTTTTCTCTCGAAAGGATATGTAAGAATACCACTTCATAAGGAAATACAGTTTTGCAGAGTAAAGACATATACGTATGCATTGGAAACTCTTTACGAGAAGAAATAACGCATAGTACAAAATTAGCTTGTATCTCCAAAACTACACGTTGTATCTCGAAAAGAATTGTTGTGGCGTGTACGTCTTAACATGTAGCATCTAAAAAGAACCAAAAGGAGAATTTTCTTTCGTCAAAATTTTTCAGAAAATCACGTTTTAAGGAAATCCCGCATCGTGCGAAATTATCTTGTTTTTCCTAAACAACACGTTGTAAGTCGAAAAGCTTTCATGTTGCGTGTATGTCTAAGTGTGTAGCCTCAAAAGAGAAGGCACAGGACAGTTTTCTCTCGAAAGGATATGTAAGAATACCACTTCATAAGGAAATACAGTTTTGCAGAGTAAAGACATATACGTACGCATTGGAAACTCTTTACGAGAAGAAATAACGCATAGTACAAAATTAGCTTGTATCTCCAAAACTACACGTTGTATCTCGAAAAGAATTGTTGTGGCGTGTACGTCTTAACATGTAGCATCTAAAGAGAACCAAAAAGAGAATTTTCTTTCGTCAAAATTTTTCAGAAAATCACGTTTTAAGGAAATCCCGCATCGTGCGAAATTATCTTGTTTTTCCTAAACAACACGTTGTAAGTCGAAAAGCTTTCATGTTGCGTGTATGTCTAAGTGTGTAGCCTCAAAAGAGAAGGCACAGGACAGTTTTCTCTCGAAAGGATATGTAAGAATACCACTTCATAAGGAAATACAGTTTTGCAGAGTAAAGACATATACGTACGCATTGGAAACTCTTTAAGAGTAGAAATAACGCATAGTACAAAATTAGCTTGTATCTCCAAAACTACACGTTGTATCTCGAAAAGAATTGTTGTGGCGTGTACGTCTTAACATGTAGCATCTAAAGAGAACCAAAAGGAGAATTTTCTTTCGTCAAAATTTTTCAGAAAATCACGTTTTAAGGAAATCCCGCATCGTGCGAAATTATCTTGTTTTTCCTAAACAACACGTTGTAAGTCGAAAAGCTTTCATGTTGCGTGTATGTCTAAGTGTGTAGCCTCAAAAGAGAAGGCACAGGACAGTTTTCTCTCGAAAGGATATGTAAGAATACCACTTCATAAGGAAATACAGTTTTGCAGAGTAAAGACATATACGTACGCATTGGAAACTCTTTACGAGAAGAAATAACGCATAGTACAAAATTAGCTTGTATCTCCAAAACTACACGTTGTATCTCGAAAAGAATTGTTGTGGCGTGTACGTCTTAACATGTAACATCTAAAGAGAACCAAAAGGAGAATTTTCTTTCGTCAAAATTTTTCAGAAAATCACGTTTTAAGGAAATCCCGCATCGTGCGAAATTATCTTGTTTTTCCTAAACAACACGTTGTAAGTCGAAAAGCTTTCATGTTGCGTGTATGTCTAAGTGTGTAGCCTCAAAAGAGAAGGCACAGGACAGTTTTCTCTCGAAAGGATATGTAAGAATACCACTTCATAAGGAAATACAGTTTTGCAGAGTAAAGACATATACATACGCATTGGAAACTCTTTACGAGAAGAAATAACGCATAGTACAAAATTAGCTTGTATCTCCAAAACTACACGTTGTATCTCGAAAAGAATTGTTGTGGCGTGTACGTCTTAACATGTAGCATCTAAAGAGAACCAAAAGGAGAATTTTCTTTCGTCAAAATTTTTCAGAAAATCACGTTTTAAGGAAATCCCGCATCGTGCGAAATTATCTTGTTTTTCCTAAACAACACGTTGTAAGTCGAAAAGCTTTCATGTTGCGTGTATGTCTACGTGTGTAGCCTCAAAAGAGAAGGCACAGGACAGTTTTCTCTCGAAAGGATATGTAAGAATACCACTTCATAAGGAAATACAGTTTTGCAGAGTAAAGACATATACGTACGCATTGGAAACTCTTTACGAGAAGAAATAACGCATAGTACAAAATTAGCTTGTATCTCCAAAACTACACGTTGTATCTCGAAAAGAATTGTTGTGGCGTGTACGTCTTAACATGTAGCATCTAAAGAGAACCAAAAGGAGAATTTTCTTTCGTCAAAATTTTTCAGAAAATCACGTTTTAAGGAAATCCCGCATCGTGCGAAATTATCTTGTTTTTCCTAAACAACACGTTGTAAGTCGAAAAGCTTTCATGTTGCGTGTATGTCTAAGTGTGTAGCCTCAAAAGAGAAGGCACAGGACAGTTTTCTCTCGAAAGGATATGTAAGAATACCACTTCATAAGGAAATACAGTTTTGCAGAGTAAAGACATATACGTATGCATTGGAAACTCTTTACGAGAAGAAATAACGCATAGTACAAAATTAGCTTGTATCTCCAAAACTACACGTTGTATCTCGAAAAGAATTGTTGTGGCGTGTACGTCTTAACATGTAGCATCTAAAAAGAACCAAAAGGAGAATTTTCTTTCGTCAAAATTTTTCAGAAAATCACGTTTTAAGGAAATCCCGCATCGTGCGAAATTATCTTGTTTTTCCTAAACAACACGTTGTAAGTCGAAAAGCTTTCATGTTGCGTGTATGTCTAAGTGTGTAGCCTCAAAAGAGAAGGCACAGGACAGTTTTCTCTCGAAAGGATATGTAAGAATACCACTTCATAAGGAAATACAGTTTTGCAGAGTAAAGACATATACGTACGCATTGGAAACTCTTTACGAGAAGAAATAACGCATAGTACAAAATTAGCTTGTATCTCCAAAACTACACGTTGTATCTCGAAAAGAATTGTTGTGGCGTGTACGTCTTAACATGTAGCATCTAAAGAGAACCAAAAGGAGAATTTTCTTTCGTCAAAATTTTTCAGAAAATCACGTTTTAAGAAAATCCCGCATCGTGCGAAATTATCTTGTTTTTCCTAAACAACACGTTGTAAGTCGAAAAGCTTTCATGTTGCGTGTATGTCTACGTGTGTAGCCTCAAAGAGAAGGCACAGGACAGTTTTCTCTCGAAAGGATATGTAAGAATACCACTTCATAAGGAAATACAGTTTTGCAGAGTAAAGACATATACGTACGC
>NW_026263019.1:0-108936 GCF_947179515.1 Apodemus sylvaticus
TTCTTTCGAGAGAAAACTCTTTTGTAATATGCGTTATTTCTTCTCGTAAAGTATTTACAATAACTACCTATTTATCTTTACACTGCAACACTGTATTTACTTATAACGTGGTATTCTTACATATTCTTTCGAGAGAAAACTCTCCTGTGCATTCTCTTTTGAGGCTACACGCATAGACGTACACGCAACACCAAAGCTTTTCGAGTTACAATGTGTTGTTTAGGAAAAACAAGATAATTTTGCACGATACGGGATTTCCTTAATACATGGTTTTCTGACAAATTTTGACGAAAGAAAATTCTCCTGTGGGTTCTCTTTTGAGGCTACACGTTTAGACGTACACGCCACACCAAATCTTTCGAGTTACAAAGTGTTGTTTAGGAGATAAAAGCTTAATTTTTACGATGCTTTATTTCTTCTCATAAAGTGTTTCCAATACGTACATATTTGTCTTTACTCTGCAGCACTGTATTTCCTTATAACATTGTATTCTTACATATTCTTTCGAGAGAAAACTCTCCTGTGCATTGTCTTTTGAGGCTACACGCTTAGACATACAGGCAACACCAAAGCTTTTCGAGTTACAACGTGTTGTTTAGGAAAAACAAGATAATTTCGCACAATGAGGGATTTCATTAAAACGTGATTTCTGAAAATTTTGACGAAAGAAAATTCTCCTGTCGGTCCTCTTTTGAGGCTACACGTTTAGACGTACATGCCACACCAAATATTTTCGAATTCCAACGTGTTGTTTAGGAGATACAATCTAATTTTGTACCATGCGTCATTTCTTCTCGTAAAGTATTGACAATAACTACCTATTTATCTTT
This sequence comes from Apodemus sylvaticus, assembly GCF_947179515.1. NCBI lineage: Eukaryota > Metazoa > Chordata > Mammalia > Rodentia > Muridae > Apodemus > Apodemus sylvaticus. The sequence goes on from NW_026263019.1 coordinate 831, forward strand.
ACTCTTCAACACGGTATTTCCTTATAACGTGGTATTCTTACATATTCTTTCGAGAGAAAACTCTCCTGTGCGTTCTCTTTTGAGGCTACACGCTTAGACATACACGCAACACCAAAGCTTTTCGAGTTACAACGTGTTGTTTAGGAAAAACAAGATAATTTCGCACGATGCGGGATTTCCTTAAAACGTGGTTTTCTGTCAAATTTTGACCAAAGAAAATTCTCCTTTGGGTTCTCTTTTGAGGCTACACATTTAGACGTACACGCCACACCAAATCCTTTCGAGTTACAAGGTGTTGTTTACGAGATACTAGCTAATTTTGTACGATGCGTTATTTCTTCTCATAAAGTTTTTCCAATACGTACGTATTTTTCTTTACTCTGCAACACTGTATTTTCCTTATAACGTGGTATTCTTACATATTCTTTCGAGAGAATACTCTCCTGTGCGCTCTCTTTTTGTATGCTACATGCTTAGACATACACGCAACACCAAAGCTTTTCGAGTTTACAATTGTGCTGTTTAGGAAAAACAAGATAATTTCGCACAATGAGGGATTACCTTAAAACGTGGTTTTCTGAAAAATTTTGACGAAAGAAAATTCTCCTGTGGGTTCTCTTTTGAGGCTACACATTTAGACATACACGCCACACCAAATATTTTCGAATTACAACGTGTTGTTTAAGAGATACAAGCTAATTTTTGTACCATGCGTTATTTTTTCTCGTAAAGTATTTACAATAACTACCTATTGATCTTTACTCTGCAACACTGTATTTCCTTATAACATGGTATTCTTTCGAGAGAAAACTCTCCTGTGCGTTCTCTTTTGAAGCTACACTCTTAGACATACACGCAACACCAAAGCTTTACGAGTTACCAAGTATTGTTTAGGAAAAACAATATAATTTCGCACGATGAGGGATTTCCTTAAAACGTGATTTTCTGACAAATTTTGACCAAAGAAAATTCTCCTGTGGGTTCTCTTTTGAGGCTACACCGTTTTGACATACACGCCACACCAAATCCTTTCGAGTTACAAGGTGTTGTTTAGGAGATACAAGATAATTTTGTAGGATGCGTTATTTCTTCTCGTAAAGTTTTTCCAATACGTACGTATTTTTCTTTACTCTGCAACACTGTATTTCCTTATAACGTGGAATTTCTTACATATTCTTTCGAGAGAAAACTCTCCTGTGCGTTCTCTTTTTTAGGCTAAACACTTAGACATACACGCAACACCAAAGCTTTTCGAGTTAAAACGTGTTGTTTAGGAAAAACCAGATAATTTCGCACGATGCGGGATTTCCTTAAAACGTGGTTTTCTGACAAATTTTGACCAAAGAAAATTCTCTTGTGGGTTCTCTTTTGAGGCTACACGTTTGACGTACACGCCACACCAAATCCTTTCGAGTTACAAGGTGTTGTTTAGGAGATACAAGCTAATTTTGTAGGATGCGTTATTTCTTCTCGTAAAGTTTTTCCAATATGCACGTATTTTTCTTTACTCTGCAACACTGTATTTCCTGTATAACGTGGTATTCTTACATATTCTTTCGAGAGAAAACTCTCCTGTGCGCTCTCTTTTGAGGCTACATGCTTAGTCATACACGCAACACCAAATCTTCTCGAGTTACAACGTATTGTTTAGGAGATACAAGCTAATTTTCAATGATGCATTATTTCTTCTCGTAACGTTTAAGTGTTTCCAAAAGGTACGTATTTTTCTTTACTTTGCAACACTGTATATCCTTATGACGTGGTATTTCCTACATATTTTTTTCGAGAGAAAACTCTCCTGTGCGTTCTCTTTTGAGGCTACACGCTTAGACATACACGCTACACCAAAGATTTTCGAGTTACAACGTGCTGTTTAGGAGATACAAGCTAATTTTGAACGATGCGTTATTTCCTTATCCTAAAGTGTTTCCAAAACGTACGTATTTGTCTTTCCTCTACAACACTGTATTTCCTTATAACATGGTATTCGTACATATTCTTTCGAGACAAAACTCTCCTGTGCATTCTATTTTGAGGCTACACGCTTAGACATACACGCAACACCAATGCATTTCGAGTTAGATCGTGTTGTTTATGAAAAACAAGATAATTTCGCAAGATGCGGGAATTCCTTAAAACGTGGTTTTCTGACAAATTTTGACGAAAGAAAATTCTCCTGTGGGTTTTCATTTGAGGCTACACGCTTAGACGTACATGCCACACCAAATCTTTTCGAGTTACAACGTGTTGTTTAGGAGATACAAGGTAATTTTGTACGATGCGTTATTTCTTCTCCTAAAGTGTTTCCAATACGTACGTATTTGTCTTTACTCTACAACATTGTATTTCCTTATAACATGGTATTTGTACATATTCTTTCATGAGAAAACTCTCCTGTGTGTTCTCTTTTGAGGCTAGACGCTTAGACATACACGCAACACCAAAGCATTTCGAGTTAGAACATGTTGTTTAGGAAAAACAAGATAATTTCGCAAGATGCGGTAATTCTTTAAAACGTAGTTTTCTGACAAATTTTGACGAAAGAAAATTCTCCTGTGGGTTTTCATTTGAGGCTACACATTTAGACGTACACGCCACACCAAATCTTTTCGAGTTACAACGTGTTGTTTAGGAGATACAAGCTAATTTTTTACGATGCTTTATATCTTCTCGTAAAGTTTAAGTGTTTCCAAAAGCTACATATTTATCTTTAATTTGCCACACTGTATTTCCTTATAACGTGGTATTCTTACATACTCGTTCGAGAGAAATCTCTCCTGTGCGTTCTCTTTTGAGGCTACATGCTTAGACATACATGCAACATCAAAAATTTTCGAGTTACAATGTGTTGTTTAGGAAAAACAAGATAGTTTCGCACGATGCGAGATTTCCTTAATAAGTGGTTTTCTGACAAATTTTGACGAAAGAAAATTCTCCTGTGGGTTCTCCTTTGAGGCTACACGTTTAGACGTACACGCCACACCAACTCTTTTCGAGTTACAATGTGTTGTTTAGGAGATACAAACTAAATTTTACGATGCGTTATTTCTTCTCGTAAAGTGTTTCAAATACATATGTATTTGTCTTTACTCTGCAAAATTGTATTTCCTTATAATGTGGTATTCTTACATGTTCTTTCGAGAGAAAACTCTCCTGTGAGTTCTCTTTTGAGGCTACACGCTTAGACATACACGCAACATTAAAGCTTTTCGAGTTACAACGTGTTGTTTAGGAAAAACATGATAATTTCTCACGATGAGTGATTTCCTTAAAACATGGTTTTCTGACAAATTTTAACGAAAAACAATTCTCCTGTGGGTTCTCTTTTGAGGCTACACGTTTAGACGTACACGCCACACCAAATCTTTTCGAGTTACAACATGTTGTTTAGGAGATACAAGCTAATTTTGTACGATGAATTATTTCTTCTCGTAAAGTGTTTCCAATACGTACTAATTTGTCTTTACTCTGCATCACTGTATTTCCTTATAACGTGGTATTCTTACATATTCTTTCGAGAGAAAAGTCTCCTGTGCGTTCTCTTTTGAGGCTACATGATTAGACATACACGCAACACCAAAGTTTTCGAGTTACAACGTGTTGTTTAGGAAAAACAAGATAATTTCGCACGATGTGGGATTTCCTTAAAACGAGGTTTTCTGACAAATTTTGACCAAAGAAAATTCTCCTGTGTGTTCTCTTTTGAGGCTACACGTTTAGACGTACACGCCACACCAAATCTTTTCGAGTAACAACATGTTGTTTAGGAGATACGAGCTAATTTTTTGCGATGCATTCTTTCTTCCTGTGCCTTCTCTTTTGAGGCTACATGCTCATAAATGCGTGCAACACCAAAGCTTTTCGAGTTACAACCTGTTGTTTAAGAGATACAAGCTAATTTAGTACTATGCTTTACTTCTCGTAAAGTTTAAGTGTTTCCAAAAGGTACGTATTTGTCTTTACTTTGCAGCACTGTATTTTCTTATAACGTGTTATTCTTATATATTCTTTCAAGAGAAAACTCTCCTGTGCGTTCTCTTTTCTGACAAATTTTAACGAAAGAAAATTCTCCTGTGGCTTCTCTTTTGAGGCTACACGTTTAGACGTACATGCCAAACCAAATCTTTTCGAATTACAAAGTGTTGTTTAGGAGACACAAGCTAATTTTGTACGATGCGTTATTTCTTCTTGTAAAGTGTTTCCAATAGGTACATATTTGTCTTTACTCTGCAACACTGTATTTCCTTATAATGTGCGGGATTTCCTTAAAACATGGTTTTCTGACAAATTTTGACCTAAGAAAATTCTCCTGTGGGTTCTCTTTTGAGGCTACACGTTTAGACGTACATGCCACACCAAATCTTTTCGGTTACAACGTGTTGTTTAGGAGATACAAGCTAATTTTTTATGATGCGTTATTTCTTCTCGTATAGTGTTTCCAATACGTACATGTTTGTCTTTACTCTGAAACACTGTAATTCCTTATAACGTGGTTTTCTTACATATTCTTTCGAGAGAAAACTCTCCTGTGCGTTCTCTTTTGAGGCTACACACTTAGACATACACGCAACACCAAAGCTTTTCGAGTTACAACGTGTTGTTTAGGAAAAACAAGATAATTTCGCACAATGCGGGATTTCCTTAAAACGTGGTTTTCTGAAAAATGTTGACTAAAGAAAATTTTCCTGTGAGTTCCCGTTTGAGGCTAGACGTTTAGACGTACACGCCACACCAAATCTTTTCGAGTTACAAAATGTTGTTTAGGAGATACAAGCTAATTTTTGCGATGCGTTATTTCTTCTCATAAAGTGTTTCCAATATGTATGTATTTGTCTTTACTCTGCAACACTGTATTTCCTTATAACGTGGTATTCTTATATATTCTTTCCAGAGAAAACTCTCCTGTGCCTTCTCTTTTGAGGCTACACGCTTTGAAATGCACGCAACACCAAAGCTTTTCGAGTTACAAAGTGTTGTTTAAGAGATACAAGCTAATTTTGTACGATGCGTTATTTCTTCTCGTAAAGTTTAAGTGTTTCCAATATGTACATATTTGTCTTTATTCTACAACACTGTAATTCCTTATAACATGGTATTCTTACTTATTCATTCGAGAGAAAACTCTCCTCTGCGTTCTCTTTTGAGGCTACACGCTTAGACATACACACAACACCAAAGCTTTTCGAGTTACGACGTGTTGTTTAGGAAAAACAAGAATATTTCGCACTATGCAGGATTTCCTTAAAACGTGGTTTTCTGACAAATTTTGACGAACCAAAATTCTCCTGTGGGTTCTCTTTTGAGGCTCCACGTTAAGATGTACACGCCACACCAAATGTCTTCAAGTTACAGCGTGTTGTTTAGGAGATTCAAGCTAATTTTGTACGATGCATTATTTCTTCTCCTAAAGTGTTTCCAATACGTACATATTTGTCTTTACTCTGCAACACTTTATATCCTTATAACATGGTATTCTTACATATTATTTCGAGAGAAAACTCTCCTGTGCCTTCTCTTTGGAGGCTACACACTTAGACATACACGCAACACGAAAGCTTTTCGAGTTACAACGTGTTGTTTAGGAAAAAAAAAAGATAATTTTGCACGATGCGGGATTTCCTTAAAACGTGATTTTCTGAAAAATTTTGACGAAAGAAAATTCTCCTATGGGTTCTCCTTTGTGGCTACACGTTTAGATGTACACGCCACACCAATTCATTTCGAGTTACAACGTGTTGTTTAGGAGATACAAGCTAATATTGTAAGCCGCATCGTGAAAAATTATCTTGTTTTTCCTGAACAACACGTTGTAACTCGAAAAGCTTTGGTATTGCGTGTATGTGTGAGCATGTAGCCTCTAAAGACAATGCACAGGAGAGTTTTCTCTCGAAAGAACATGTAAGAATACAACATTATAAGGAAATACAGTGTTGCAGAGTAAAGACAAATACGTACGTATTGGAAACACTTTACGAGAAGAAATAACGCATCGTACAAAATTAGCTGTATCTCCTAAACAACACGTGGTAACTCGAAAGGATTTGGTGTGGCGTGTACCTCTAAACGTGTAGCCTCAAAAGAGAACCCACAGGAGAATTTTCTTTCGTCAAAATTTGTCAGAAAACCACGTTTTAAGGAAATCCCGCATCGTGCGAAATTATCTTGTTTTTCATAAACAACACGTTGTAACTCGAAAAGCTTTGGCGTTGCCTATATGTCTACGCGTGTAGCCTCAAAAGAGAACGCACAGGAGAGTTTTCCCTCGAAAGAATATGTAAGAATACCACGTTATATGGAAATACAGTGTTGCAGAGTAAAGACAATTAAGTACGTATTGGAAACACTTTACAAGAAGAAATAACGCATCGTACAAAATTTGCTTGTATCTCCTAAACAACAAGTTGTACCTCGAAAAGATTTGGTGTGGCTCGTAGGTCTAAACTTGTAGCCTCAAAAGACAACCCACAGGAGAACTTTCTTTCGTCAAAATTTGTCAGAAAACCACGTTTTAAGGAAATCCCGCATAGTGCAAAATTATCTTGTTTTTCCTGAACAACGTTGTAACTCGAAAAGCTTTGGTGTTGCGTGTATGTGTGAGCATGTAGCCTCTAAAGAGAATTCACAGGAGAGTTTTCTTTTGAAAGAACATGTAAGAATTCAACATTATAAGAAAATACAGTGTTGCAGTGTAAAGACAAATACGTACGTTTGGAAACACTTTACGAGAAGAAATAACGCATCGTACAAAATTAGCTTGTATCTCCTAAACAACACGTGGTAACTCGAAAGGATTTGGTGTGGCGTGTACCTCTAAACGTGTAGCCTCAAAAGAGAACCCACAGGAGAATTTTCTTTCGTCAAAATTTGTCAGAACACCACGTTTTAAGGAAATCCCGCATCGTGGGAAATTATCTTGTTTTTCCTAAACAACACGTTGTAACTCGAAAAGCTTTGGTGTTGTCTGTATGTCTAAGTGTGTAGCCTCAAAGGGGAACGCACAGGATAGTTTTCTATCGAAAGAATATGTAAGAATACCACGTTATAACGAAATAAAATGTTGCAGAGTAAAGACAAATACGTATGTATTGGAACCACTTTATGAGAATAATTAACACATCGTAAAAAATTAGCTTGTATCTCCTAAACAACACGTTGTAACTCGACAAGATTTGGTGTGGCCTGTACGTCTAAATGTGTAGCCTCAAAAGAGAACCCACAGGAGAATTTTCTTTCGTCAAAATTTTTCAGAAAACCTCGTTTTAAGGAAATCCCGCATCATGCGAAATCATCTTCTTTTTAATAAACAACACGTTGTAACTCGAAAAGCTTTGGTGGTGCGTGTATGTGTAAGCGTGTAGCCTCAAAAGAAAAGGCACAGGAGAGTTTTCTCTCGGAAGAATATGTAAGAATACTACGTTATAAGGAAATACAATTTTGCAGAGTAAAGACAAATAAGTACTTATTGGAAACACTTTACAAGAAGAAATAACACATCGTAAAAAATTAGCTTGTATCTCTTAAACAACACGTTGTAACTCGAAAAGATTTGGTGTGGCGTGTGCGTCTAAACGTGTAGCCTCAAAAGAGAACCCACAGGAGAATTTTCTTTCGTTATAATTTTTCAGAAAACCACGTTTTAAGGAAATCCTGCATCGTGCGAAATCATCTTCTTTTTCCTAAAAAACATGTTGCAACTCGAAAAGCTTTAGTGTTGCGTGTATGTCTAAGCGTGGAGCCTCAAAAGGGAAGGCACAGGAGCATTTTCTCTCGAAAGAATATGTAAGAATACCACGTTATAAGGTAATACAATTTTGCAGAGTAAAGACAAATAAGTACATATTGGAAACACTTTACGAGAAGAAATAACGCATCATACAAAATTAACTTGTATCTCCTAAACAACACGTTGTATCTCGAAAAGATTTGGTGTGACGTGTATGTCTAAACGTGTAGCCTCAAAAGAGAACCCACAGGAGAATTTTCTTTCATCAAAATTTGTCAGAAACCACGTTTTAAGGAAATCTCGCATCGTGGGAAATTATCTTTTTTTTCCTAAACAACACGTTGTAAGTCGAAAAGCTTTGGCGTTGCGTGTATGTCTAAGCATGTAGCCTCAAAAGAGAATGCACAGGAGAGTTTTCCCTCGAAAGAATATGTAAAAATACCACGTTATAAGGAAATACAGTGTTGCAGATTAAAGACAAATAAGAACGTATTGGAAAAACTTTCCAAGAAGAAATAACGCATCGTACAAAATTTGCTTGTATCTCCTAAACAAGAAGTTGTAACTCGAAAAGATTTGGTGTGGCATGTATGTCTAAACGTGTAGCCTCAAAAGATGACCCACAGGAGAACTTTCTTTCGTCAAAATTTGTCAGAAACCAAGTTTTAAGGAAATCCCGCATCTTTAAAAATTATCTTGTTTTTCCTAACAACACGTTGTAACTCGAAAAGCTTTGGTATTGCGTGTATGTGTGAGCATGTAGCCTCTAAAGACAATGCACAGGAGAGTTTTCTCTCGAAAGAACATGTAAGAATACAACATTATAAGGAAATACAGTGTTGCAGAGTAAAGACAAATATGTACGTATTGGAAACACTTTACGAGAAGAAATAATGCATCATACAAAATTAGCTGTATCTCCTAAACAACTCGTGGTAACTCGAAAGGATTTTGTGTGGCGTGTACCTCTAAACGTGTAGCCTCAAAAGAGAACCCACAGGAGAATTTTCTTTCGTCAAAATTTGTCAGAAAACCACGTTTTAAGGAAATCCCGCATCGTGCGAAATTATCTTGTTTTTCATAAACAACATGTTGTAACTCGAAAAGCTTTGGCGTTGCCTATATGTCTAAGCATGTAGCCTCAAAAGAGAACGCACAGGAGAGTTTTCCCTCAAAAGAATATGTAAGAATACCACGTTATATGGAAATACAGTGTTGCAGAGTAAAGACAATTAAGTACGTATCAGAAACACTTTACAAGAAGAAATAACGCATCGTACAAAATTTGCTTGTATCTCCTAAACAACAAGTTGTAACTCGAAAAGATTTGGTGTGGCATGTACGTCTAAACCTGTAGCCTCAAAAGACAACCCACAGGAGAACTTTCTTTCGTCAAAATTTGTCAGAAAACCACGTTTTAAGGAAATCCCGCATAGTGCAAAATTATCTTGTTTTTCCTGAACAACACGTTGTAACTCGAAAAGCTTTGGTGTTGCGTGTATGAATGAGCATGTAGCCTCTAAAGAGAATGCACAGGAGAGTTTTCTCTCGAAAGAATATGTAAGAATTCAACATTATAAGGAAATACAGTGTTGCAGTGTAAAGACAAATACGTACGTTTGGAAACACTTTACGAGAAGAAATAACGCATCGTACAAAATTAGCTTGTATCTCCTAAACAACACGTGGTAACTCGAAAGGATTTGGTGTGGCATGTACCTCTAAACGTGTAGCCTCAAAAGAGAACCCACAGGAGAATTTTCTTTCGTCAAAATGTGTCAGAACACCACGTTTATGGAAATCCCGCATCGTGCGAAATTATCTAGTTTTTCATAAACAACACGTTGTAACTCGAAAAGCTTTGGTGTTGCCTGTATGTCTAAGTGTGTAGCCTCAAAGGGGAACACACAGGATAGTTTTCTATCGAAAGAATATGTAAGAATACCACGTTATAAGGAAATACAATGTTGCAGATTAAAGACAAATGCGTATGTATTAGAAACATTTTATGAGAATAATTAACACATCGTAAAATATTAGCTTGTATCTCCTAAACAACACGTTGTAACTCGACATGATTTGGTGTGTCCTGTATGTCTAAATGTGTAGCCTCAAAAGAGAACCCACAGGAGAATTTTCTTTCGTCAAAATTTTTCAGAAAACCTCGTTTTAAGGAAATCCCGCATTATGCTAAATCATCTTCTTTTTCCTAAACAACATGTTGTAACTCGAAAAGCTTTGCTGTAGCTTGTATGTGTAAGCGTGGAGCCTCAAAAGAGAAGGCACAGGAGAGTTTTCTCTCGAAAGAATATGTAAGAATACCACGTTATAAGGAAATACAATTTTGCAGAGTAACGACAAATAAGTACTTATTGGAAACACTTTATGAGAAGAAATAACTCATCGTACAAGTTTACCTTGTATCTCCTAAACAACACGTTGTAACTCGAAAAGATTTGGTGTGACGTGTACGTCTAAACATGTAGCCACAAAAGAGAACCCACAGGAGAACTTTCTGTGGTCAAAATTTTTCAGAAAACCACGTTTTATGGAAATCTCGCATCGTGCGAAATTATCTTGTTTTTCCTAAACAACACTTTGTAACTCGAAAAGATTTGGCGTTGCGTGTATGTCTAAGAATGTAGCCTCAAAAGAGAACGCACAGGAGAGTTTTCCCTCGAAAGAATATGTAAGAATACCACGTTATAAGGAAATACAGTGTTGCAGAGTAAAGACAGATAAGTACTTATTGGAAACACTTTACAAGAAGAAATAACGCATCGTACAAAATTTGCTATTATCTCCTAAACAACAAGTTGTAACTCGAAATATTTGGTGTGGCTCGTACGCCTAAATGTGTAGCCTCAAAAGAGAAGACACAGGAGAATTTTCTTTCGTCAAAATTTGTCTGAACACCAAGTTTTAAGGAAATCCCGCATCGTGCGAAATTATCTTGTTTTTCATAAACAACACGTTGTAACTCGAAAAGCTTTGGTGTTGCCTGTATGTCGCAGTGTGTAGCCTCAAAAGGGAACACACAGGATAGTTTTCTCTCGAAAGAATATGCAAGAATACCACGTTATAAGGAAATACAGTGTTGCAGAGTAAAGACAAATACGTACGTATTGGAAACACTTTACGAGAAGAAATAACGCATCGTACAAAATTAGCATGTATCTCCTAAACAACACGTGTTAACTCGAAAGGATTAGGTGTGGCGTGCATGTCTAAACGTGAAGCCTCAAAAGAGAACCCACAGAGTAATTTTCTTTCGTCAAAATTTGTCAGAAAATCATGTTTTAAGGAAATCAGGCATCGTGCGAAATTATCTTGTTTTTTATAAACAACTCGTTGTAACTCGAAAAGCTATGGTGTTGCCTCTATGTCTAAGTGTTTAGCCTCAAAAGGGAACGCACAGGATAGTTTTCTCTCGAAAGAATATGTAAGAATATCATGTTATAAGGAAATACAATGTTGCAGAGTAAAGACAAATACGTACATATTGGAAACACGTTACGAGAAGAATTAACGCATTATAAAATATTAGCTTGTCTCTCCTAAACAACATGTTGTAACTCGAAAAGATTTGGTGGCATGTACGTTTAAATATGTAGCCTCAAAAGAGAACCCACAGGAGAATTTTCTTTCGTAAAAAATTTTCAGAAAACCAGGTTTTAAGGAAATCCCGCATCGTGCGAAATCATCTTCTTTTTCCTAAACAACATGTTTTAACTCGAAAAGCTTTGGTGTTGCGTGTTTGTCTAATCGTGTAGCCTCAAAAGAGAATGCACAGGAGAGTTTTCCCTCGAAAGAATATGTAAGAATACCATGTTTTAAGGAAATACAGTGTTGCAGAGTAATGACAAATATGTACGTTTTGGAAACACTTTACGAGAAGAAATAACACATCGTACAATATTTGCTTGTATCTCCTAAACAACACGTTGTAACTCAAAAATAGTTGGTGTGGCTCGTACGTCTACACGTGTAGCCTCAAAAGAGAACCCACAGGAGAACTTTCTTTCGTCAAAATTTGTCAGAAAACCACGTTTTAAGGAAATCCCGCATCGTACAAAATTATTTTGTTTTTCCTAAACAACACATTGTAATTCGAAAAGCTTTAGTGTTGCGTGTATGTCTGAGCATATAGCCTCTAAAGGGAATGCACAGGAGAGTTTTCTCTCGAAAGAACATGTAAGAATACAACGTTATAAGGAAATACAGTGTTGCAGAGTAAAGACAAATATGTACGTATTGGAAACACTTTACGAAAAGAAATAACGCATCATACAAAATTAGCTTGTATCTCCTAAACAACACGTGGTAACTCGAAATGATTTGGTGTGGCATGCACGTCTAAACGTGTAGCCTCAAAAGAGAAGCCACAGGAGAATTTTCCTTCGTCAAAATTTGTCAGAAAACCACGTTTTAAGGAAATCCTGCATCGTGCGAAATTATCTTGTTTTCCATAAACAACACGTTGTAACTCGAAAAGCTTTGGTGTTGCCTGTATGTCTAAGTGTGTAGCCTCAAAATGGAACGCACAGGATCGTTTTCTCTCGGAGGAATATGTAAGAATACCACGTTATAAGGAAATATAATGTTGCAAAGACAAATAGGTACTTATTGGAAACACTTTATGAGAATAATTAACACATCGTAAAAAATTAGCTTGTATGTCCTAAACAACACATTGTAATTCGAAAAGATTTGGTGTGGCTCGTACCTCTACACGTGTAGCCTCAAAAGAGAACCCACAGGAGAACTTTCATTCGTCAAAATTTTTCAGAAAACCACCTTCTATGGAAATCTCGCATCGTGCTAAATTATCTCGTTTTTCCTAAACAACACATTGTAACTCGAAAAGCTTTGGCATTGCGTGTTTGTCTAAGCGTGTCGCCTCAAAGAGAACGCACATGAGAGTTTTCCCTAGAAATAATACGTAAGAATACCACGTTATAAGGAAATACAGTGTTGCAGATTAAAGACAAATAAGTACGTATTGAAAACACTTTACGAGAAGAAATAATGCATCGTACAAAATTAGCTTGTATCTCCTAAACAACACGTGGTAACTTGAAAGGATTTGGTGTGGCGTGTACGTCTAAACGTGTAGCCTCAAAAGAGAACCCACAGGAGAATTTTCTTTCTTCAATATTTTTCAGAAAACCACTTTTTAAGGAAATCCCGCATTGTGCGAAATCATCTTCTTTTTCCTAAATAACATGTTGTAACTCAAAAAGCTTTGGTGTTGCGTGTATGTGTAAGCGTGGAGCCTCAAAAGAGAAGGCACTGGAGAGTTTTCTCTCGAAAGAATATGTAAGAATACCACGTTATAAGGAAATACAATTTTGCAGAGTAAAGACAAATAAGTACATATTGGAAACACTTTATGAGAAGAAATAACGCATCTTACAATATTAGCTTGTATCTCCTAAACAACACGTTGTAACTCGAAAATATTTGGTGTGACGTGTACGTCTAAAAGTGTAGCCTCAAACGAGAACCCACAGGAGAATTTTCTTTCATCAAAATTTTTCAGAAAACCACGTTTTATGGAAATCTCGCATCGTGCGAAATTATCTTGTTTTCCTAAACAACACGTTGTTACTCGAAAAGCTTTGGCGTTGCATATTTGTGTAAGTGTGTAGCCTCAAAAGAGAACGCACAGGCAAGTTTTCTCTCGAAAGAATATGTAAGAATACCATGTTATAAGGAAATACAGTGTTGCAGAGTAAAGACAAATACTACTGGAAACACTTTAAGAGAAGAAATAAAGCATCATAAAAAATTAGCTTGTATCTCCTAAACAACACTTTGTAACTCGAGTAGATTTGGTGTGGCTCGTACCTCTACACGTGTAGCCTCAAAAGATAACCCATAGGAGAACTTTCTTTGGTCAAAATTTTTCAGAAAACCACGTTTTATGGAAATCTCGCATAGTGCGGAATTATCTTGTTTTTCCTAAACAACACATTGTAACTCGAAATGCTTTGGCGTTTCGTGTATGTCTAAGCGTGTAGCCTCAAAAGAGAATGCACAGGAGAGTTTTCTCTCCAAAGAATATGTAAGAATACCACGTTATAAGGGAATACAGTGTTGCAGAGTAAAGACAACTACGTAAGTATTGGAAACACTTTAAGAGAAGAAATAACACATCGTACAAAATTAGCTTGTATCTCCTAAACAACACGTGGTAACTCGAAAAGATTTGGTGTGGCTCGTACTTCTACACGTGTAGCCTCAAAATAGAACAGACAGGAGACATTTCTTTCGTCAAAATTTTTCAGAAAACCACGTTGTATGGAAATCCTGCATCGTGCGAAATTATCTTGTTTTCCTAAACAACACGTTTTAACTCGAAAAGCTTTGGCGTTGCGTGTTTGTCTAAGCGTGTAGCCTCAAAAGAGAACGCACAGGCGAGTTTTCTCTCGAAGGAATATGTAAGAATACCATGTTATAAGGAAATACATTGTTGCAGAGTAAAGACAAATACTACTGGAAACACTTTAAGAGAAGAAATAACGCATCGTGCAAAATTAGCTTGTATCTCCTAAACAACACGTTGTAACTCGAATAGATTTGGTGTGTCTCGTACCTCTACATGTGTAGCCTCAAAAGAGAATCCACAGGAGAACTTTCTTTGGTCAAAATTTTTCAGAAAACCACGTTTTATGGAAATCTCGCATCGTGCGTAATTATCTTGTTTTTCCTAAACAACACATTGTAACTCGAAAAGCTTTGGCGTTGCTTGTATGTCTAAGCGTGTAGCCTCTAAAGAGAACGCACAGGAGAGTTTTCTCTCGAAAGAATATGTAAGAATACAAAGTTATAAGGAAATACAGTGTTGCAGAGTAAAGACAAATACGTACATGTTGGAAACACTTAATGAGAAGAAATAACGTATCTTAAAATATTAGCTTGTATCTCCTAAACCACACGTGGTAACTCGAAAGGATTTGGTGTGGCGTGTACGTCTAAACGTGTAGCCTCAAAAGAGAACCCACTGAAGAATTTTCTTTCGTCAAAATTTTTCAGAAAACTACGTTTTAAGGAAATCCCGCATCGTGCGAAATTATCTTGTTTTTCATAAACAACACGTTGTAACTCAGAAAGCTGTGGTGTTGCCTGTATGTCTAAGTGTGTAGACTAAAAAGGGAACACACAGGATAGTTTTCTCTCGAACGAATATGTAAGAATACCACGTTATAAGGAAATACAGTGTTGCAGAGTAAAGACAAATAAGAACGTATTGGAAACACTTTAAGAGAAGAAGTAACTCATCTTACAAAATTACCTTGTATCTCCGTAACAACACGTTGTAACTCGAAAAGATTTGGTGTGCCGTGTACGTCTAAACGTGTAGCCTCAAAAGAGAACCCACAGGAGAATTTTCTTTGGTCAAAATTTTTCAGAAAGCCACGTTTTAAGGAAATCCCGCATCGTGCGAAATCATCTTCTTTTTCCTAAACAACATGTTGTAACTCGAAAAGCTTTGGTGTTGCGTGTATGTGTAAGCATGGAGCCTCAAAAGAGAAGGCACAGGAGAGTTTTCTCTCGAAAGATTATGTAAGAATACCACGTTATAAGGAAATACAATTTTGCAGAGTAAAGACGAATAAGTACATATTGGAAACACTTTACAAGA
The DNA here is from genome assembly GCF_947179515.1 of Apodemus sylvaticus. Classification (NCBI taxonomy): domain Eukaryota; kingdom Metazoa; phylum Chordata; class Mammalia; order Rodentia; family Muridae; genus Apodemus; species Apodemus sylvaticus. The sequence goes on from NW_026263019.1 coordinate 16,202, forward strand.
AGAAATAACGCATCGTACAAAATTAGCTTGTGTCTCCTAAACAACACGTTGTAACTCGAAAAGATTTGGTGTGACGTGTACGTCTAAGCGTGTAGCATCAAAAGGGAACCCACAAGAGAATTTTCTTTCATCAAAATTTGTCAGAAACCACGTTTTAAGGAAATCTCGCATCATGCGAAATTATCTTGTTTTTCCTAAACAACACGTTGTAACTCGAAAAGCTTTGGTGTTGCTTGTATGTCTAAGCATGTAGCCTCAAAACAGAATGTAAAGGAGAGTTTTTTCTCGAAAGAATATGTAAGAATACCACGTTATAAGGAAATACAGTGTTGCAGAGTAAAGACAAATACGTACATATTGGAAACACATTAAGAGAAGAAATAACGCATCTTACAAATTTAGCGTGTATCTCCTAAACAACACGTTGTAACTGGAAAAGATTTGGTGTGGCTTGTACGTCTAAACGTGTAGCCTCAAAAGAGAACCCACAGGAGAATATTCTTTCGTTAAAATTTTTCTGAAAGCCACATTTTAAGGAAATCCCGCATCGTGCGAAATCACCTTCTTTTTCCTAAAAAACATGTTGTAACTCGAAAAGCTTTAGTGTTGCGTGTATGTCTAAGCAAGGAGCCTCAAAAGAGAAGGCACAGGAGAGTTTTCTCTCGAAAGAATATGTAAGAATAACACGTTATAAGGAAATACAATTTTTCAGAATAAAGACTAATAAGCACATATTGGAAACACTTTACAAGAAGAAATAACGCATCATACAAAATTAGCTTGTATCTCCTAAACAACACGTTGTAACTCAATAGGATTTGGTGTGACGTGTACGTCTAAATGTATAGCCTCAAAAGAGAACCCACAGGTGAATTTTCTTTCATCAAAATTTGTCAGAAACCACGTTTTAAGGAAATCTCGCATCATGCGAAATTATCTTGTTTTTCCTAAACATCACGTTGTAACTTGAAAAGCTTTGGTGTTGCGTGTATGTCTAAACATGTAGCCTCAAAAGAGAATGTAAAGGAGAGTTTTTTCTCAAGAGAATATGTAAGAATACCATGTTATAAGGAAATACAGTGTTGCAGAGTAAAGACAAATACGTACATATTGGAAACACATTACGAGAAGAAATAACGCATCGTACAAAATTAGCTTGTATCTCCTAAACAACACGTTGTAACTGGAAAAGATTTGGTGTGGCTTGTACGTCTAAACGTGTAGCCTCAAAAGAGAACCCACAGGAGAATTTTCTTTCGTTAAAATTTTTCAGAAAGCCACGTTTTAAGGAAATCCCGCATCGTGCGAAATCACCTTCTTTTTCCTAAAAAACATGTTGTAACTCGAAAAGCTTTAGTGTTGCGTGTATGTCTAAGCGTGGAGCCTCAAAAGAGAAGGCACAGGAGAGTTTTCTCTCGAAAGAATATGTAAGAATACCACGTTATAAGGAAATACAATTTTTCAGAATAAAGACAAATAAGTACATATTGGAAACTCTTTACAAGAAGAAATAACGCATCATACAAAATTAGCTTGTATCTCCTAAACAACACGTTGTAACTCAAAAGGATTTGGTGTGACGTGTACGTCTAAATGTATAGCCTCAAAAGAGAACCCACAGGTGAATTTTCTTTCATCAAAATTTGTCAGAAACCACGTTTTAAGGAAATCTCGCATCGTGCGAAATTATATTGTTTTTCCTAAATAACACGTTCTTACTCGAAAAGGTTTGGTGTTGCGTCAATGTCTAAGTGTGTAACCTCAAAAGAGAACGCACAGGATAGTTTTCTCTCGAAAGAATATGTAAGAATACCACGTTATAAGGAAATACAATGTTGCAGAGTAAAGACAAATACGTATGTATTGGAAACACATTACGAGAAGAATTAACGCATCGTAAAAAATTAGGTTTTATCTCCTAAACAACACGTTGTAACTCGAAAAGATTTGGTGTGGCATGCACGTCTAAACGTGTAGCCTCAAAAGAGAACCTACAGGAGAATTTTCTTTCTTCAAAATTTTTCAGAAAACCACGTTTTAAGGAAATCCCGTATCGTGGGAAATCATCTTCTTTTTCTAAACAACATGTTGTAACTCAAAAAGCTTTGGTGTTGCGTGTATGTGTAAGCGTGGAGCCTCAAAAGAGAAGGCACAGGAGAGTTTTCTTTCGAAAGAATATGTAAGAATACCACGTTATAAGGAAATACAATTTTGCAGAGTAAAGAAAAATAAGTACATATTGGAAACACTTTACCAGAAGAAATAACGCATCGTACAAAATTAGCTTGTATCTCCTAAACTTTACGAGGTAACTCGAAAGGATTTGGTGTGGCATGTACGTCTAAACGTGTAGCCTCAAAAGAGAACACACAGGAGAATTTTCTTTTTTCAAAATTTTTCAGAACACCACGTTTTAAGGAAATCCCGCATCGTGCGAAATCATCTTCTTTTTCCTAAACAACATGTTGTAACTCGAAAAGCATTGGTGTTCCGTGTATGTGTAAGTGTGTAGCCTGAAAAGAGAAGGCACAGGAGAGTTTTCTCTCAAAAGAATATGTAAGAATACCATGTTATAAGGAAATACAATTTTGCAGAGTAAAGACAAATAAGTACATATTGGAAACACTTTACGAGAAAAAATAATGCATCATTCAAAATTACCTTGTATCTGCTAAACAACACGTTGTAACTCGAAAAGATTTGGTGTGACGTATACGTCTAAAAGTGTAGCCTCAAACGAGAACCCACAGGAGAATTTTCTTTCATCAAAATTTGTCAGAAACCACGTTTTAAGGAAATCTCGCATCGTGCGAAATTATCTTGTTTTTCCTAAACAACACGTTGTAACTCGAAAGCTTTGGTGTTGCGTGTATGTCTAAGCGTGTAGCCTCAAAAGAGAAGGCACAGGAGACTTTTTTCTCGAAAGAATATGTAAGAATACCACGTTATAAGGAAATACAGGGTTGCAGAGTAAAGACAAATACTATTGGAAACACTTTAAGAGAAGAAGTAACGCATCGTAAAAAATTAGCTTGTATCTCCTAAACAACACGTTGTAACTCGAAAAGATTTGGTGTGGCTCGTACCTCTACATGTGTAACCTCAAAAGAGAACCCACAGGATAACTTTCTTCCCTCAAAATTTTTCAGAAAACCACGTTTTATGGAAATCTCGCGTCGTGCGAAATTATCTTGTTTTTCCTAAACAACACATTGTAACTCGAAATGCTTTGGCGTTGCGTGTATGTCTAAGCGTGTAGCCTCTAAAGAGAACGCACAGGAGAGTTTTCTCTCGAAAGAATATGTAAGAATACAACTTTATAAGGAAATACAGTGTTGCAGAGTAAAGACAAATACGTACGTATTAGAAACACTTTATGAGAAGAAATAATGCATCGTACAAAATTAGCTTGTATCTCCTAAACAACACGTGGTAACTCGAAAGGATTTGGTGTGGCGTGTACGTCTAAATGTGTAGCCTCAAAAGAAAACACACTGAAGAATTTTCTTTCGTCAAAATGTTTCAGAAAACCACGTTTTAAGGAAATCCCGCATCGTGCGAAATTATCTTGTTTTTCATAAACAACACGTTGTAATTCGAAAAGCTTTGGTGTTGCCTGTATGTCTAAGTGTGTAGCCTAAAACGGGAAAGCACGGGATAGTTTTCTCTCAAAAGAATATGTAAGAATACCACGTTATAAGGAAATACAGTGTTGCAGAGTAAAGACAAATATGTACGTATTGGACACACTTTACAAGAAGAAGTAACGCATCCTAAAAAAATTAGCTTGTATCTCCGAAACAACACGTTGTAACTCGAAAAGATTTGGTGTGGCGTGTACGTCTAAACGTGTAGCCTCAAAAGAGAACCCACAGGAGAATTTTATTTCTTCAAAATTTTTCAGAAAACCACGTTATAAGGAAATCCCGCATCATGCGAAATCATCTTCTTTTTCCTAAACAACATGTTGTAACTCGAAAAGATTTGGTGTTGCGTGTATGTCTAAGTGTGTAGCCTCAGAAGAGAAGGCACAGGAGAGTTTTCTCTTGAAAGATTATGTAAGAATACCACGTTAAGGAAATACAATTTTGCAGAGTAAAGACAAATAAGTACATATTGGAAACACTTTACGAGAAGAAATAACGCATCGTGAAATATTAACTTGTATCTCCTAAACAACACGTTGTAACTCGAAAAGATTTGGTGTGACGTGTACGTCTAAACGTGTAACCTCAAAAGAGAACCCACAGGAGAATTTTCTTTCATCAAAATTTGTCAGAAACCACGTTTTAAGGAAATCTCGTATCGTGCGAAATTATCTTGTTTTTCCTAAACAACACGTTGTAACTCGAAAAGCTTTGGTGTTGCCTGTATGTCTAAGCGTGTAACCTCAAAAGAGAATGCACAGGAAGTTTTCTCTCGAAAGAATATGTAAGAATACCACGTTATAAGGAAATACAATGTTGCAGAATAAAGACAAATACATACTTATTGGAAACACTTTACGAGAAGAATTAAGGCATCTTAAAAAATTAGCTTGTATCTCCTAAACAACACGTTGTAACTCGAAAAGATTTGGTATGGCATGTACGTCTCAACGTGTAGCCTAAAAAAGAAAACCCACAGGAGAATTTTCTTTCTCTAAAATTTTTCAGAAAACCACGTTTTAAGGAAATCCCGCATCATGCAAAATCATCTTCTTTTTCCTAAACAACATGATGTAACTCGAAAAGCTTTGGTGTTGCGTGTATGTGTAAGCGTGGAGCCTCAAAAGAGAAGGCACAGGAGAGTATTCTCTCGAAAGAATATGTAAGAATACCACGTTATGAGGAAATATAGTGTTGCAGAGTAAAGACAAATAAGTACATATTGGAAACACTTAACAAAAAGAAATAATGCATCCTACAAAATTAGCTTGTATCTCCTAAACAACACGTTGTAACTCGAAAAGATTCGGTGTGACGTGTACGTCTAAAAGTGTAGCCTCAAACGAGAACCCACAGGAGAATTTTCTTTCATCAAAATTTGTCAGAAACCACGTTTTAAGGAAATCTCGCATCATGAAAAATTATCTTGTTTTTCCTAAACAACACATTGCAACACGAAAAGCTTTGGTGTTGCGTGTATGTCTAAGCGTGTAGCCTCAAAAGAGAATGCACAGGAGAGTTTTCTCTCGAAAGAATATGTAAGAATACCACATTATAAGGAAATACAGTGTTGCAGAGTAAAGACAACTACGTACGTATTGGAAACACTTTAAGAGAAGAAATAAAGCATAATACAAAATTAGCTTGTATCTCCTAAACAACAGGTTATAATTCGAAAAGATTTGGTGTGGCTCGTACCTCTACACGTGTTGCCACAAAAGAGAACCCACAGGAGAACTTTCTTTCGTCAAAATTTGTCAGAAAACCACGTTTTATGGAAATCTCGCATCCTGCGAAATTATCTTGTTTTTCCTAAACAACACGTTGTAACTCGAAAAGCTTTGGCGTTGCTTGTTTGTCTAAGCGTGTAGGCTCAAAAGAGAATGCACAGGAGAGTTTTCCCTAGAAAGAATATGTAAGAATACCACGTTATAAGAAAATACAGTATTGCAGAGTAAAGACAAATAAGTACATATTGGAAACACTTTAGGGAAGAAATAACGCATCGTACAATATTTGCTTGTATCTCCTAAACAGCACGTTGTAACTCGAAAATATTTGGTGTGGCTCGTACGTCAACACGTGTAGCCTCAAAACAGAAACCACAGGAGAATTTTCTTTCGTCAAAATTTGTCAAAAAACCACGTTTTAAGGAAATCCCGCATCATGCAAAATTATCTTGTTTTTCCTAAACAACACATTGTAACTCGAAAAGCTTTGTTGTTGCGTGTATGTCTGAGCATGTTTCCTCTAAAGACAATGCACAAGAGAGTTTTCTCTCGAAAGAACATGTAAGAATACAACGTTATAAGGAAATACAGTGTTGCAGAGTAAAGACAAATACGTACATATTGGAAACACTTTACGAGAAGAAATAAGGCATCGTACAAAATTAGCGTGTATCTCCTAAACAACACGTGGTAACTCGAAAGGATTTGGTGTGGCATGTACGTCTAAACGTGTAGCCTCAAAGGAGAACCGACAGGAGAATTTTTTTTCTTCAAAATTTGTCAGAAAACCACGTTTTAAGGAAATCCTGCATCGTGCGAAATTATCTTGTTTTTCGTAAACAACACGTTGTAACTCGAAAAGCTTTGGTGTTGTCTGTATGTCTCAGTGTGTAGCCTCAAAAGGGAACGCACAGGATAGTTTTCTCTCGAAAGAATATGTAAGAATACCACGTTATAAGGAAATACAATGTTGCAGAGTAAAGACAAATATGTACGTATTGGAAACACTTTACGAAAAGAACACATCTTAGAAAATCAGCTTGTATCTCCTAAACAAAAGGTTGTACCTCGAAAAGATTTGGTGTGGCATGTACGTGTAAATGTGTAGCATCAAAAGAGAACCCACAGGAGAATTTTCTTCCTTCAAAATTTTTCAGAAAACCACGTTTTAAGGAAATCCCTCATCGTACGAAATCATCTTTTTCCTAAACAACATGTTGTAACTCGAAAAGCTTTGGTGTTGCGTGTATGTGTAAGCGTGGAGCCTCCAAAGAGAAGGCACAGGAGAGTTTTCTCTCGAAAGAATATGTAAGAATACCACGTTAAAAGGAAATACAATTTTGCAGAGTAAAGACAAATAAGTACATATTGGAAACACTTTACGAGAAGAAATAACGCATCTTAAAAAAGTAGTTTGTATCTCCTAAACAACACGTTGTAACTCGAAAAGATTTGGTGTGACATGTACGTCTAAAAGTGTAGCCTCAAACGAGAACCGACAGGAGAATTTTCTTTCATCAAAATTTGTCAGAAACCACGTTTTAAGGAAATTTCGCATCGTGCGAAATTATCTTGTTTTTCCTAAACAACAAGTTGTAACTCGAAAAGCTTTGGTGTTGCGTGTATGTCTAAGTGTGTAGCCTCAAAAGAGAGTTTTCTCTCGAAAGAATATATAAGAATACCACGTTATAAGGAAATACAGTGTTGCAGAGTAAAGACAAATACTTACATATTGGAAACACTTTACGAGAAGAAATAAAGCATAATACAAAATTAGCTTGTATCTCCTAAACAACAGGTTATAACTCGAAAAGATTTGGTGTGGCTCGTACCTCTACACGTGTAGCCTCAAAAGAGAACCCACAGGAGAACTTTCTTTCGTCAAAATTTGTCAGAAATCCACGTTTTATGGAAATCTCGCATCGTGCGAAATTATCTTGTTTTTCCTAAACAACACGTTGTAACTCGAAAAGCTTTGGCGTTGCTTGTTTGTCTAAGCGTGTAGCCTCAAAAGAGAATGCACAGGAGAGTTTTCCCTAGAAAGAATATGTAAGAATACCACGTTATAAGAAAATACAGTATTGCAGAGTAAAGACAAATAAGTACATATTGGAAACACTTTAGGGAAGAAATAACGCATCGTACAATATTTGCTTGTATCTCCTAAACAACACGTTGTAACTCGAAAATATTTGGTGTGGCTCGTACGTCTACACGTGTAGCCTCAAAACAGAAACCACAGGAGAATTTTCTTTCGTCAAAATTTGTCAAAAAACCACGTTTTAAGGAAATCCCGCATCGTGCAAAATTATCTTGTTTTTCCTAAACAACACGTTGTAACTCGAAAAGCTTTGTTGTTGCGTGTATGTCTGAGCATGTTTCCTCTAAAGACAATGCACAAGAGAGTTTTCTCTCGAAAGAACATGTAAGAATACAACGTTATAAGGAAATACAGTGTTGCAGAGTAAAGACAAATACTTACATATTGGAAACACTTTACGAGAAGAAATAACGCATCGTACAAAATTAGCGTGTATCTCCTAAACGACACGTGGTAACTCGAAAGGATTTGGTGTGGCATGTACGTCTAAACGTGTAGCCTCAAAGGAGAACCGACAGGAGAATTTTCTTTCTTCAAAATTTGTCAGAAAACCACGTTTTAAGGAAATCCTGCATCGTGCGAAATTATCTTGTTTTTCGTAAACAACACGTTGTAACTCGAAAAGCTTTGGTGTTGCCTGTATGTCTCAGTGTGCAGCCTCAAAAGGGAACGCACAGGATAGTTTTCTCTCGAAAGAATATGTAAGAGTACCACGTTATAAGGAAATACAGTGTTGCAGAGTAAAGACAAATACATACATATTGGAAACACTTTATGAGAAGAAGTAATGCATCGTACAAAATTAGCTTGTATCTCCTAAACACAACGTTGTAACTCGAAAATATTTGGTGCGGCGTGTACGTCTTAACGTGTAGCTTCAAAAGAGAACCCACAGGAGAATTTTCTTTCGTCAATTTCTTTCAGAATACCACATTTTAAGGATATCCCGCATCATGCGAAATCATCTTCTTTTTTCTAAACAACATGTTGTAACACCAAAAGCTTTGGTATTGCGTGTATGTGTAAGCGTGGAGCCTCAAAAGAGAAGGCACAGGAGAGTTTTCTCTCGAAAGAATATGTAAGAATACCACGTTATAAGGAAATACAATTTTGCAGAGTAAAGACAGTAAGTACATATTGGAAACACTTTACGAGAAGAAATAACGCATCGCACAAAATTAGCTTGTATCTCCTAAACAACACGTTGTAACTCAAAAAGATTTGATGTGGCTCGTACCTCTACACGTGTAGCCTCAAATAGAACACACAGCAGAACTTTCTTTCGTCAAAATATATCAGAAAACCACGTTTTATGGAAATCTCGCATCGTGCGAAATTATCTTGTTTTTCCTAAACAACACGTTGTAACTCGAAAAGCTTTGGCGTTGCATGTATGTCTAAGCGTGTAGCCCCAAAGGAGAATGCACAGGAGAGTTTTCCCTCGAAAGAATATGTAAGAATACCACGTTATAAGGAAATAAAGTGTTGCAGAGTAAAGACAAATATGTACTTATTGGAAACACTTTATGAGAAGAAATAATGCATCGAACAAAATTTGCTTGTATCTCCTAAACAACACGTTGTAATTCGAAAAGAATTGGTGTGGCTCGTACGTCTACATGTGTAGACTCAAATGAACACAAACAGGAGAACTTTCTTTTGTCAAAATTTGTCAGAAAACCACGTTTTAAGGAAATCCCGTATCGTGCAAACTTATCTTGTTTTTCCTAAACAACACGTTGTGACTCGAAAAGCTTTGGTGTTGCGTGTATGTCTAAACGTGTGGCCTCAAAAGAGAACGCACAGGAGAGTTTTGTCTCGAAAGAACATGTAAGAATACAACGTTATAAGGAAATACAGTGTTGCAGTGTAAAGACAAATACGTACGTATTGGAAACACTTTAGGAGAAGAAATAACGCATCATACAATATTAGCTTGTATCTCCTAAACAACACGTTGTAACTCGACAAGATTTGGTGTGGAGTGTACGTCGAAACATGTAGCCTCAACAGAGAACCCACAGGAGAATTTTCTTTCGTCAAAATTTGTCAGAAAATCACGTTTTAAGGAAATCCTGTATAGTGTGAAATTATCTTGGTTTACATAAACAACACGTTGTAACTCGAAAACCTTTGGTGTTGCCTGTATGTCTAAGTGTGTAGCCTCAAAAGGGAACGCACAGGATAGTTTTCTCTAGAAAGAATATGTAAGAATACCATGTTATAATGAAATACAGTGTTGCAGAGTAAAGACAAATACTTACATATTGGAAACACTTTAAGAGAAGAATTAACACATCTGGCAAAATTAGCTTGTATCTCCTAAACAACACGTTGTAACTCGAAAAGATTTGGTGTGGCGTGTACGTCTAAACGTGTAGCCTCAAAAGAGAACCCACTGAAGAATTTTCTTTCGTCAAAATTTTTCAGAAAACCACGTTTTAAGGAAATCCTGCATCGTGAGAAATCATCTTGTTTTTCCTAAACAACATGTTGTAACTCAAAAAACTTTGGTGTTGCTTGTATGTGTAAGCATGGAGCCTCAAAAGAGAAGGCGCAGGAGAGTTTTCTCTCGAAGGAATATGAAAGAATACCACGTTATAAGGAAATACAATTTTGCAGAGTAAAGACAAATAAGTACATATTGGAAACACTTTACTAGAAGAAATAACGCATCATACAAAATTAGCTTGTATCTCCTAAACAGCAAGTTGTAACTCGAAAAGATTTGGTGTGACGTGTACGTCTAAATGTGTAGCCTCAAAAGAGAACACACAGGAGAATTTTTTTTCATCAAAATTTGTCAGAAACCATGTTTTAAGGAAATCTCGCATCGTGGGAAATTATCTTGTTTTTCCTAAACAACACGTTGTAACTCGAAAAGCTATGGTGTTGCGTGTATGTCTAAGCGTGTAGCCTCAAAAGAGAACGCACAGGAGAGTTTTCTCTCAAAAGAATATGTAAGAATACCACGTTATAAGGAAATACAGTGTTGCAGAGTAAAGACAAATAGGTACGTATTGGAAACACTTTAAGAGAAGAAATAAAGCAACGTAAAAAATTAACTTGTATCTCCTGAACAACACGTTGTAACTCGAAAAGATTTGGTGTGGCTCATACCTCTACATGTGTAGCCTCAAAAGAGAACCAACAGGAGAACTTTCTTTCGTCAAAATTTGTCAGAAAACCACGTTTTATGGAAATCTCGCATCGTGCGAAATTATCTTGTTTTTCCTAAACAACACGTTGTAACTCGAAAAGCTTTGGAGTTGCTTGTATGTCTAAGCATGTAGCCTCAAAAGAGAACGCACAGGAGAGTTTTCCCTCGAAAGAATATGTAAGAATACCATGTTATAAGCAAATACAGTGATGCAGAGTAAAGACAAATAAGTACGTATTGGAAACACTTTATGAGAAGAAATAACGCATCATACAAAATTAGCTTGTATCTCCTAAACAACACGTGCTAACTAGAAAGGATTTGGTGTGGCGTGTACGTCTAAACGTGTAGCATCAAAAGAGAAACCACAGGAGAATTTTCTTTTGTCAAAATTTGTCAGAAAACGACATTTTATGAAAATCACTCATCGTGCGAAATAATCTTGTTTTTCAAAAACAAGATGTAACTGGAAAAGCGTTGGTGTTGACTGTATGTCTAAGTGTGTAGCCTCAAAAGGGAACGTACAGGATAGTTTTCTCTCGAAAGAATATGTAAGAATACCACGTTATAAGGAAATACAGTGTTGCAGAGTAAAGACAAATAGGTACTTATTGGAAACACTTTATGAGAAGAAATAACGCATCGTAAAAAAATAGTTTGTATCTCCTAAACAACACGTTGTAACTCGAAAAGATTTGGTGTGACATGTACGTCTAAAAGTGTAGCCTCAAACAAGAACCGACAGGAGAATATTCTTTCATCAAAATTTGTCAGAAACCACGTTTTAAGGAAATTTCGCATCGTGCGAAATTATCTTGTTTTTCCTAAACAACAAGTTCTAACTCGAAAAGCTTTGGTGCTGCGTGTATGTCTAAGCGTGTAGCCTCAAAAGAGAATGCACAGGAGAGTTTTCTCTCGAAAGAATATGTAAGAATACCACGTTATAAGGAAATACAGTGTTGCAGAGTAAAGACAAATACGTACGTATTGGAAACACTTTAAGAGAAGAAATAAAGCATAATACAAAATTAGCTTGTATCTCCTAAACAACAGGTTATAACTCGAAAAGATTTGGTGTGGCTCATACCTCTACACACGTAGCCTCAAAAGAGAACCCACAGGAGAACTTTCTTTCGTCAAAATTTGTCAGAAAACCACGTTTTTTTGGAAATCTCGCATCGTGCGAAATTATCTTGTTTTTCCTAAACAACACGTTGTAACTCGAAAAGCTTTTGCGTTGCTTGTTTGTCTAAGCGTGTAGCCTCAAAAGAGAATGCACAGGAGAGTTTTCCCTAGAAAGAATATGTAAGAATACCACGTTATAAGAAAATACAGTATTGCAGAGTAAAGACAAATAAGTACATATTGGAAACACTTTAGGGAAGAAATAACGCATCGTACAATATTTGCTTGTATCTCCGAAAGAACACGTTGTAACTCGAAAATATTTGGTGTGGCTCGTACGTCAACACGTGTAGCCTCAAAACAGAAACCACAGGAGAATTTTCTTTCGTCAAAATTTGTAAAAAAAAAACCACGTTTTAAGGAAATCCCGCATCGTGCAAAATTATCTTCTTTTTCCTAAATAACACATTGTAACTCGAAAAGCTTTGTTGTTGCGTGTATGTCTGAGCATGTTTCGTCTAAAGACAATGCACAAGAGAGTTTTCTCTCGAAAGAACATGTAAGAATACAACGTTATAAGGAAATACAGTGTTGCAGAGTAAAGGCAAATACGTACATATTGGAAACACTTTACGAGAAGAAATAACGCATCGTACAAAATTAGCGTGTATCTCCTAAACAACATGTGGTAACTCGAAAGGATTTGGTGTGGCATGTACGTCTGAACGTGTAGCCTAAAAAAGAAAACCCACAGGAGAATTTTCTTTCTCTAAAATTTTTCAGAAAACCACGTTTTAAGGAAATCCCGCATCGTGCAAAATTATCTTGTTTTTCCTAAAGAACACATTGTAACTCGAAAAGCTTTGTTGTTGCGTGTATGTCTGAGCATGTTTCCTCTAAAGACAATGCACAAGAGAGTTTTCTCTCGAAAGAACATGTAAGAATACAACGTTATAAGGAAATACAGTGTTGCAGAGTAAAGACAAATACGTACATATTGGAAACACTTTACGAGAAGAAATAACGCATCGTACAAAATTAGCGTGTATCTCCTAAACAACACGTGGTAACTCGAAAGGATTTGGTGTGGCATGTACGTCTAAACGTGTAGCCTCAAAGGAGAACCAACAGGAGAATTTTCTTTCTTCAAAATTTGTCAGAAAACCACGTTTTAAGGAAATCCTGCATCGTGCGAAATTATCTTGTTTTTCGTAAACAACACGTTGTAACTCGAAAAGCTTTGGTGTTGTCTGTATGTCTCAGTGTGTAGCCTCAAAAGGGAACGCACAGGATAGTTTTCTCTCGAAAGAATATCTAAGAGTACCACGTTATAAGGAAATACAGTGTTGCAGAGTAAAGACAAATACCTACATATTGGAAACACTTTATGAGAAGAAGTAATGCATCGTACAAAATTAGCTTGTATCTCCTAAACCAAACGTTGTAACTCGAAAATATTTGGTGCGGCGTGTACGTCTTAACATGTAGCCTCAAAAGAGAACCCACAGGAGAATTTTCTTTCGTCAATTTTTTTCAGAAAACCACATTTTAAGGATATCCCGCATCATGCGAAATCATCTTCTTTTTTCTAAACAAAATGTTGTAACTCCAAAAGCTTTGGTATTGCGTGTATGTGTAAGGGTGGAGCCTCAAAAGAGAAGGCACAGGAGAGTTTTCTCTCGAAAGAATATGTAAGAATACCACGTTATGAGGAAATACAGTGTTGCAGAGTAAAGACAAATAAGCATATATTGGAAACACTTTACAAAAAGAAATAATGCATCCTACAAAATTAGCTTGTATCTCCTAAACAACACGTTGTAACTCGAAAAGATTCAGTGTGACGTGTACGTCTAAAAGTGTAGCCTCAAACGAGAACCCACAGGAGAATTTTCTTTCATCAAAATTTGTCAGAAACCACGTTTTAAGGAACTCTCGCATCGTGAAAAATTATCTTGTTTTTCCTAAACAACACATTGCAACACGAAAAGCTTTGGTGTTGCGTGTATGTCTAAGCGTGTAGCCTCAAAAGAGAATGCACAGGAGAGTTTTCTCTCGAAAGAATATGTAAGAATACCACATTATAAGGAAATACAGTGTTGCAGAGTAAAGACAACTACGTACGTATTGGAAACACTTTAAGAGAAGTAATAAAGCATAATACAAAATTAGCTTGTATCTCCTAAACAACAGGTTATAATTCGAAAAGATTTGGTGTGGCTCGTACCTCTACATGTGTTGCCTCAAAAGAGAACCCACAGGAGAACTTTCTTTCGTCAAAATTTGTCAGAAAACCACGTTTTATGGAAATCTCGCATCCTGCGAAATTATCTTGTTTTTCCTAAACAACACGTTGTAACTCGAAAAGCTTTGGCGTTGCTTGTTTGTCTAAGCGTGTAGGCTCAAAAGAGAATGCACAGGAGAGTTTTCCCTAGAAAGAATATGTAAGAATACCACGTTATAAGAAAATACAGTGTTGCAGAGTAAAGACAAATAAGTACATATTGGAAACACTTTAGGGAAGAAATAATGCATCGTACAATATTTGCTTGTATCTCCTAAACAACACGTTGTAACTCGAAAATATTTGGTGTGGCTCGTACGTCTACACGTGTAGCCTCAAAACAGAAACCACAGGAGAATTTTCTTTCGTCAAAATTTGTCAAAAAAAAACACGTTTTAAGGAAATCCCGCATCGTGCAAAATTATCTTGTTTTCCTAAACAACACGTTTTAACTCGAAAAGCTTTGGTGTTGCGTGTATGTCTGAGCATGTTGCCTCTAAAGACAGTGCACAAGAGAGTTTTCTCTCGAAAGAACATGTAAGAATACAACGTTATAAGGAAATACAGTGTTGCAGAGTAAAGACAAATACGTACATATTGGAAACACTTTACGAGAAGAAATAACGCATCGTACAAAATTAGCGTGTATCTCCTAAACAACACGTGGTAACTCGAAAGGATTTGGCGTGTCGTGTACGTCTAAACGTGTAGCCTCAAAAGAGAACCGACAGGAGAATTTTCTTTCTTCAAAATTTGTCAGAAAACCACGTTTTAAGGAAATCCTGCATCGTGCGAAATTATCTTGTTTTTCATAAACAACACGTTGTAACTCGAAAAGCTTTGGTGTTGTCTGTATGTCTCAGTGTGTAGCCTCAAAAGGGAACGCACAGGATAGTTTTCTCTCGAAAGAATATGTAAAAATACCACGTTATAAGGAAATACAATGTTGCAGAGTAAAGACAAATATGTACGTATTGGAGACACTTTATGAAAAGAACACATCGTAGAAAATTAGCTTGTATCTCCTAAACAAAAGGTTGTACCTAGAAAAGATTTGGTGTGGCATGTACGTGTAAATGTGTAGCATCAAAAGAGAACCCACAGGAGAATTTTCTTCCTTCAAAATTTTTCAGAAAACCACGTTTTAAGGAAATCCCTCATCGTACGAAATCATCTTTTTCCTAAACAACATGTTGTAACTCGAAAAGCTTTGGTGTTGCGTGTATGTGTAAGCGTGGAGCCTCCAAAGAGAAGGCACAGGAGACTTTTCTCTCGAAAGAATATGTAAGAATACCACGTTAAAAGGAAATACAATTTTGCAGAGTAAAGACAAATAAGTACATATTGGAAACACTTTACGAGAAGAAATAACGCATCTTAAAAAAGTAGCTTGTATCTCCTAAACAACACGTTGTAACTCAAAAAGATTTGGTGTGACATGTACGTCTAAAAGTGTAGCCTCAAACGAGAACCGACAGGAGAATATTCTTTCATCAAAATTTGTCAGAAAACACGTTTTAAGGAAATCTCGCATCGTGCGAAATTATCTTGTTTTTCCTAAACAACAAGTTCTAACTCGAAAAGCTTTGGTGTTGCATGTATATCTAAGTGTGTAGCCTCAAAAGAGAATGCACAGGAGAGTTTTCTCTCGAAAGAATATGTAAGAATACCACGTTATAAGGAAATACAGTGTTGCAGAGTAAAGACAATTACGTACGTATTGGAAACACTTTAAGAGAAGAAATAAAGCATAATACAAAATTAGCTTGTATCTCCTAAACAACAGGTTTTAACTCGAAAAGATTTGGTGTGGCTCATACCTCTACACGTGTAGCCTCAAAAGAGAACCCACAGGAGAACTTTCTTTCGTCAAAATTTGTCAGAAATCCACGTTTTATGGAAATCTTGCATCGTGAGAAATTATCTTGTTTTTCCTAAACAACACGTTGCAACTCGAAAAGCTTTGGCGTTCCTTGTTTCTCTAAGCGTGTAGCCTCAAAAGAGAATCCACAGGAGAGTTTTCCCTAGAAAGAATATGTAAGAATACCACGTTATAAGAAAATACAGTGTTGCAGAGTAAAGACAAATAAGTACATATTGGAAACACTTTAGGGAAGAAATAACGCATCGTACAATATTTGCTTGTATCTCCTAAAGAACACGTTGTAACTCGAAAATATTTGGTGTGGCTTGTACGTCTACACGTGTAGCCTCAAAACAGAAACCACAGGAGAATCTTCTTTCGTCAAAATTTGTCAAAAAACCACGTTTTAAGGAAATCCCGCATCGTGCAAAATTATCTTGTTTTTCCTAAACAAGAGGTTGTAACTCGAAAACGTTGTTGTTGCGTGTATGACTGAGCATGTTTCCTCTAAAGACAATGCACAAGAGAGTTTTCTCTCGAAAGACATGTAAGAATACAACGTTATAAGGAAATACAGTGTTGCAGAGTAAAGACAAATACGTACATATTGGAAACACTTTACGAGAAGAAATAACGCATCGTACAAAATTAGCGTGTATCTCCTAAACAACACGTGGTAACTCGAAAGGATTTGGTGTGGCATGTACGTCTAAACGTGTAGCCTCAAAAGAGTACACACAGGAGAGTTTTATTTGGTCAAAATTTGTCAGAAAACCACATATTAAGGAAATCCCGCATCGTGCGAAATTATCTTGTTTTTCCTAAACAACGCATTGTAACTCGAAAAGCTTTGGTGTTGCGTGTATGTCTAAGCGTGTAGCCTCATAAGAGAACACACAGGAGACTTTTCTCTCGAAAGAATATGTGAGAATACCACGTTATAAGGAAGTCCACTGTTGCAGAATAATGACAAATACTTACGTATTGGAAACCCTTAAACTTTACGAGATGAAATAAAGCATCGTACAAAATTAGCTTGTATCTCCTAAACAACACGTTGTAACTCGAAAAGATTTGGTGTGGCGTGTACGTCTAAACGTGTAGCCTCAAAAAGAACCCAGAGAAGAATTTTCTTTCATTAAAATTTTTCAGAACACCACATTTTAAGGAAATCCCGCATCGTGCGAAATCATCTTCTTTTTCCTAAACAACATGTTGTAACTCGAAAAGCTTTGGTGTTGCGTGTATGTCTAAGCGTGGAGCCTCAAAAGAGAAGGCACAGGAGAGTTTTCTCTCGAAGGAATATGTAAGAATACCACGTTATAAAGAAATACAATTTTGTAGACTAAAAGCAAATAAGTACATATTGGAAACACTTTACGAGAAGAAATAATGCATCGTACAAAATTAGCTTGTATCTCCTAAACAACACGTTGTAACTCGAAAAGATTTGGTGTGACGTGTACGTCTATACGTGTAGCCTCAAAAGGAAATCCCACAGAAGAATTTTCCTTTGTCAAATTTTTCAGAAAACCACGTTTTAAATAAATCCCGCATCGTGCGAAATTATCTTTTTATTCATTAACAACACGTTGTAACTCGAAAAGCTTTGGTGTTGCCTGTATGTCTAAGTGTGTAGCCTCAAAACGGAACGCACAAGATAGTTTTCTCTCGAAAGAATATGTAAGAATACCACGTTATAAGGAAATACAGTGTTGCAGAGTAAAGACAAATATTTACATATTGGGAATATTTTACGAGAAGAAATAACGCATCGAACAAAATTAGCTTGTATCTCCTAAACAACACATGGTAAGTCGAAAAGATTTGGTTTGGCGTGTATGTCTAAACGTGTAGCCTCAAAGGAGAACACAAAGGAGAATTTTCTTTCGTCAAAATTTGTCAGAAAACCACGTTTTAAGGAAATACCGCATCGTGCGAAATTATCTTGTTTTTCCTAAACAACAAGTGGTAACTCGAAAAGCTTTGGTGTTGCGTGTATGTCTAAGCGTGTAGCCTCAAAAGAGAATGCACAGGAGAGTTTTCTCTCATTAGAACATGTAAGAATTCAACGTTATAAGGAAATACAGTGTTGCAGAGTAAAGACAAATACGTACATATTGGAAACACATTACGAGAAGAAATTTAGCATCACACAATATTAGCTTGTATCTCCTAAACAACAAGTGGAAACTCGAAAACATTTAGTTTGGCGTGTATGTCTAAAAGTTTAGCCTCAAAAGAGAACCCACTGGAGAATTTTCTTTCGTCAAAATTGGTCAGAAAACAAGGTTTTAACGAAATCCCGCATCCTGCGAAATTATCTTGTTTTTCCTAAACAACACGTTGTAACTCAAAAAGCTTGGGTGTTGCGTGTATGTCTCAGTGTGTAGCCTCAAAAGAGAACACACAGGAGAGTTTTCACTCAAAAAAATAAGTAAGAATACCAGATTATAAGGAAATACAGTGTTGCAGAGTAAAGACAAATATGTACGTATTGGAAACACTTTACGTGAAGAAATAACGCATCATAAAAAATTAGCTTGTATCTCCTAAACAACACGTTGTAACTCGAAAATGTTTGGTGTGGCAGGTACGTCTAAACGTGTAGCCTCAATAAGAGAACACACTGGAGAATTTTCTTTGGTCAAATTTGTCACAAAACCACGTATTAAGGAAATCCTACATCGTGCGAAATTATCTTGTTTTTCCTAAACAACACATAGTAACTCGAAATCCTTTGGTGCTGCGTGTATGTCTCAGCGTGTAGCCTTAAAAGAGAACACACAGGGGAGTTTTCTCTCAAAAGAATATGTAAGAATACCACGTTATAAGGAAATACAGTGTTGCAGAGTAAAGAAAAATACGTACGTATTGGAAACCCTTAAACTTTACGAGATGAAATACAGCATCGTACAAAATTAGCTCGTATCTCCTAAACAACACTTTGTAACTCGAAAAGATTTGGTGTGGCGTGTACGTCTAAACTTGTAGCCTCAAAAGAGAACCCATAGGAGAATTTTCTTTCGTCAAAGTTTCAGAAAAGCACGTTTTAAGGAAATCCAGCATCGTGTGAAATTATCTTGTTTTTCCTAAACAACACGTAGTAACTCGAAAATCTTTGGTGATGCGTGTATGTCTAAGCGTGTAGCCTCAAAAGAGAACACACAGGAGAGTTTTCTCTCAAAAGAATATGTGAGAATACCACGTTATAAGGAAGTACAGTGTTGCAGAATAAAGACAAATACTTACGTATTGGAAACCCTTAAACTTTACGAGATGAAATAAAGCATCGTACAAAATTAGCTTGTATCTCCTAAACAACACGTTGTAACTCGAAAAGATTTGGTGTGGCGTGTACGTCTAAAGGTGTAGCCTCAAAAGAGAACCCACAGGAGTATTTTCTTTCGTCAAAATTTGTCAGAAAACCACGTTTTAAGGAAATCCCGCATCGTGAGAAATTATCTTGTTCTTCATAAACAACACATTGTAACTCGAAAAGCTTTGGTGTTGCGTGTATGTTTAAGCGTGTACCCTCAAAAGAGAACGCACAGGAGAGTTTTCTCTCGAAAGAATATGTAAGAAATCCACGTATTAAGGAAATACCGTGTTGCAGAGTAAAGACAAATACGTACTTATTGGAAACACTTTACGAGAAGAAATAACGCATCGTAAAAAATTAGCTTGTATCTCCTAAACAACAGGTTGTAACTCGAAAAGATTTGGTGTGGCGTGTACGTCTAAAAGTGTAGCCTCAAAATAGTACACACAGGAGAGTTTTATTTGGTCAAAATTTGTCAGAAAACCACGTTTTAAGGAAATCCCGCATCGTGCGAAATTATGTTGTTTTTCCTAAACAACATGTTGTAACTCGAAAAGCTTTGGAGTTGAGTGTATGTCTAAGCATGTAGCCTCAAAGGAGACCGCACAGGAGAGTTTTCTCTCGAAAGAATATGCAAGAATACCTCGTTATAAGGAAATACAGTGTTGCAGAGTAAAGCCAAATATTTACATAATGGAAACACTTAAACTTTATGAGAAGAAATAATGCATCGTAAAAAAAATTAGCTTGTATCTCCTAAACAACACGTTGTAACTCGACAAGATTTAGTGTCTCGGGCACGTCTAAATGTGTAGCCTCAAAAGAGAACCCACAGGAGTATTTTCTTTCGTCAAAATTTGTCAGAAAACCACGTTTTAAGGAAATCCCGCATCATGCTAAATTATCTTGTTTTTCCTAAACAACACATTGTAACTCGAAAAACTTTGGTGTTGCGTGTATGTCAAAGCGTATAGCCTCAAAAGAGAACGCACAGGAGAGTTTTCTCTCGAAAGAATGTGTAAGAATACCACGTTATACGGAAATACAGTGTTGCAGAGTAAAGACAAATACGTACATATTGGAAAAATTTAAACTTTACGAGAAGAAATAAGGCATCTTACAAAATTAGTTTGTATCTCCTAAACAACACGTTATAACTCGAAAAGATTTGGTGTGGTGTGTACGTCTAAACGTGTAGCCTAAAAAGAGAACCCACAGGATAATTTTCTTTCGTCAAAATTTGTCAGAAAACCACGTTTTAAAGAAATCCCGCATCGTGTGAAATTATCTTGTTTTTCCTAAAAAACACGTTGTAACTCGAAAAGCTTTGGTGTTGCGTGTATGTCTAAGCATGTAGCCTCAAAGGGGAACGCACAGGAGAGTTTTCTCTCGAAAGAATATGCAAAAATATCACGTTATAAGGAAATACAGTGTTGCAGAGTAAAGGCAAATATGTACGTAATGGAAACACTTAAACTTTATGAGAAGAAATAACGCATCGTAAAAAAATTAGCTTGTATCTCCTAAACAACACGTTGTAACTCGAAAAGATTTGGTGTTGCGTGAATGTCTAAGCATGTAGCCTCAAAGGAGAACGCACAGGAGAGTTTTCTCTCGAAAGAATATGCAAGAATACCACGTTATAAGGAAATACAGTGTTGCAGAGTAAAGGCAAATAAGTACATAATGGAAACACTTAAACTTTATGAGAAGAAATAACGCATCGTAAAAAAATTAGCTTGTTTCTCCTAAACAACACGTTGTAACTCGAAAAGATTTGCTGTGGCGTGTACGTCACTCACAGTAGAGGTTGCTAATGGGGCAAAGATGGGTCCTTGCAAGAGAAGGGCTGGCCATTACTATACAGGGTCCTGTTTGTCTGATAAAAGCAGCTACCTTCAGTCTGAATCAGGCCAGCAGTTTTTTGAGTGGGTGAGCAGACAAACAGGGGGAGCCCTGACACAGATGAGATTTGCCAACAGCACTCATGACCAGGCCCATGTCTTGAGTGTGTGTGCAGGCATGCATATAACCACTTAAACCTCAAGCAAGTTTGATCTTGCACTTAGAAATGCACTTTTAATTTTTTATTACATTTATTCACTTGTATGTATCTGTGAGTAGATACAAGCCATAGGAAAACATTTAAATTATTTTTAAAAGTGTGATAAGATAGAAATGAAACCGCAGTCTCAACAAACCTTGTTTTGGGCAGAGCTCTGGAGACAGCTCGGCACCTTTGGTCTGGTTTCCCTTGCTCTTAAGGGAATCTTCACTTGTTGCTTACTATATGGACATGGTGAAATAAACCCTTGAGTTGCTGCACTGTTGGGACTTTGGGTGGTAGGTAAACTGGGGAAAGTCAGGCCAACAGCATTCCAGGCAGCGTGACTTGTAACAGTGTTGCTGGCATGCTGAGAGGAAATGTGTAGCCTCAAAAGAGAACCCACGGAGTATTTTCTTTCGTCAAAATTTGTCAGAAAACCACGTTTTAAGGAAATCCCGCATCATGCGAAATTATCTTGTTTTTCCTAAACAACACGTTGTAACTCGAAAAGCTTTGGTGTTGCGTGTATGTCTAAGCGTGTAGCCTCAAAAGAGAACGCAAAGGAGAGTTTTTTCTCGAAAGAATATGTAAGAATACCACGTTATTAGGAAATACAATGTTGCAGAGTAAAGACAAATACTTACGTCTTGGAAAAACTTTACGAGAAGAAATAACGCATTGTAAGAAATTAGCTTGTATCTCCTAAACAACACGTTGTAACTCGAAAAGCTTTGGTGTTGCGTGTATGTGTAAGCGTGTAGCCTCAAAGGAGAACGCAAAGGAGAGTTTTTTCTCAAAGAATATGTAAGAATACCACGTTATTAGGAAATACAGTGTTGCAGAGTAAAGACAAATACTTATGTATTGGAAAAACTTTACGAGAAGAAATAACGCATCGTACAAAATTAGCTTGTATCTACTAAACAACACGTTGCAACTTAAAAAGATTTGGTGTGGCCTGTACGTCTAAACGTGTAGCCTGAAGAAAGAAGCCATAGGAGAATTTTCTTTGGTCAAAATTTGTCAGAAAACCACGTATTAATGAAATCCCGCATCGTGCGAAATTATCTTGTTTTTCCTAAACAAAACGTTTTAACTCGAAATGCTTTGGTGTTGCGTGTATGTCTAAGCGTGTAGCCTCAAAAGAGAACGCACAGGAGAGTTTTCTCTCGAAAGAATATGTAAGAATACCACGTTATAAGGAAATACAGTGTTGCAGAGTAAAGACAAATAGGTACTTACTGGAAAAACTAAAACTTTACGAGAAGAAATAACGCATCGTACAAAATTAGCTTGTATCTCCTAAACAACACGTTGTAACTTGAAAAGATTTGGTGTGGCTTGTACGTCTAAACGTGTAGCCTCACAAGAGTACCCACAGGAGAGTTTTATTTCGTCAAAATTTGTCAGAAAACCACGTTTTAAGGAAATCCCGCATCTTGCGAAATTATCTTGTTTTTCCTAAACAACACGTTGTAACTCGAAAAGCTTTGGTGTTACGTGAATGTCTAAGCATGTAGCCTCAAAGGAGAACGCACAGGAGAGTTTTCTCTCGAAAGAATATGCAAGAATACCACGTTATAAGGAAATACAGTGTTGCAGAGTAAAGGCAAATATGTACGTAATGGAAACACTTAAACTTTATGAGAAGAAATAACGCATCGTAGAAAAATTAGCTTGTTTCTCCTAAACAACACGTTGTAACTCGAAAAGATTTGGTGTGGCGTGTACGTCTAAATGTGTAGCCTCAAAAGAGAACCCACAGGAGTATTTTCTTTCGTCAAAATTTGTCAGAAAACCACGTTTTAAGGAAATCCCGCATCGTGCGAAATTATCTTGTTTTTCCTAAACAACACGTTGTAACTCGAAAAGCTTTGGTGTTGCGTGTATGTCTAAGCGTGTAGCCTCAAAAGAGAACGCAAAGGAGAGATTTTTCTCGAAAGAATGTGTAAGAATACCACGTTTTTAGGAAATACAGTGTTGCAGAGTAAAGACAAATACTTACATATTGGAAAAAACTTTACGAGAAGAAATAACGCATCGTAAGAAATTAGCTTGTATCTCCTAAACAACACGTTGTAACTTAAAAAGATTTGGTGTGGCCTGTACGTCTAAACGTGTAGCCTGAAAAGAGAACCCATAGGAGAATTTTCTTTGGTCAAAATATGTCAGAAAACCACGTATTAAGGAAATCCCGCATAGTGCGAAATTATCTTGTTTTTTCTAAACCAAACGTTTTAACTCGAAAAGCTTTGGTGTTGCGTGTATGTCTAAGCGTGTAGCCTCAAAAGAGAACGCACAGGAGAGTTTTCTCTCGAAAGAATATGTAAGAATACCACGTTATAAGGAAATACAGTGTTGCACAGTAAAGACAAATACGTACTTATTGGAAAAACTTAAACCTTACGAGAAGAAATAAGGCATCTTAAAAAATTAGTTTGTATCTCCTAAACAACACGTTGTAACTTAAAAAGATTTGGTGTGGCCTGTACGTCTAAACGTGTAGCCTCAAAAGAGAACCCATAGGCGAATTTTCTTTGGTCAAAATTTGTCAGAAAACCACGTATTAAGGAAATTCCGCATCGTGCGAAATTATCTTGTTTTTCCTAAACAAAACGTTTTAACTCGAAAAGCTTTGGTGTTGCGTGTATGTCTAAGCCTGTAACCTCAAAGGAGAATGCCCAGGAGAGTTTTCTCTCGAAAGAATATATAAGAATACCACGTTATAAGGAAATACAGTGTTGCAGAGTAAAGACAAATACGTACTTATTGGAAAAACTTAAAACTTTACGAGAAGAAATAAGGCATCTTACAAAATTAGTTTGTATCTCCTAAACAACACGTTATAACTTGAAAAGATTTGGTGTGGTGTGTACGTCTAAACTTGTAGCCTCAAAAGAGAACCCACAGGATAATTTTCTTTCGTCAAAATTTGTCAGAAAACCACATTTTAAGGAAATCCCGCATCTTGCGAAATTATCTTGTTTTTCCTAAACAACACGTTGTAACTCGAAAGCTTTGGTGTTGCGTGTATGTCTAAGCGTGTAGCCTTAAAAGAGAACGCACAGGAGAGTTTTCTCTCGAAAGAATATGTAAGGATACCACGTTATAAGGAAATACATTGTTGCAGAGTAAAGACAAATACGTACGTATTGGAAACACTTTATGAGAGAAATAACGCATCTGGCAAAATTAGCTTGTATGTCCTAAACAACTCGTTGTAACTTGAAAAGATTTGATGTGGGGTGCACGTCTAAACGTGTAGCCTCAAAAGAGTACCCACAGGAGAGTTTTATTTCGTCAAAATTTGTCAGAAAACCACGTTTTAAGGAAATCCCGCATCTTGCGAAATTATCTTGTTTTCCTAAACAACACGTAGTAACTCGAAAATCTTTGGTGATGCGTGTATGTCTAAGCATGTAGCCTCAAAAGAGAACACACAGGAGAGTTTTCTCTCGAAAGAATATGTGAGAATACCACGTTATAAGGAAGTACAGTGTTGCAGAATAAAGACAAATACTTACATATTGGAAACCCTTAAACTTTACGAGATGAAATAAAGCATCGAACAAAATTAGCTTGTATCTCCTAAACAACACGTTGTAACTCGAAAAGATTTGGTGTGGCGTGTACGTCTAAAGGTGTAGCCTCAAAAGAGAACCACAGGACAATTTTCGTTCGTCAAAATTTGTCAGAAAACCATGTTTTAAGGAAATCCCGCATCGTGAGAAATTATCTTGTTCTTCATAAACAACACATTGTAACTCGAAAAGCTTTGGTGTTGCGTGTATGTTTAAGCGTGTACCCTCAAAAGAGAACGCACAGGAGAGTTTTCTCTCGAAAGAATATGTAAGAATACCACGTATTAAGGAAATACCGTGTTGCAGAGTAAAGACAAATACGTACTTATTGGAAACACTTTACGAGAAGAAATAACGCATCGTAAAAAATTAGCTTGTATCTCCTAAACAACAGGTTGTAACTCGAAAAGATTTGGTGTGGCGTGTACGTCTAAACGTGTAGCCTCAAAAGAGTACACACAGGAGAGTTTTATTTGGTCAAAATTTGTCAGAAAACCACGTTTTAAGGAAATCCCGCATCGTGCGAAATTATGTTGTTTTTCCTAAACAACATGTTGTAACTCGAAAAGCTTTGGAGTTGAGTGTATGTCTAAGCATGTAGCCTCAAAGGAGACCGCACAGGAGAGTTTTCTCTCAAAAGAATAAGCAAGAATACCTCGTTATAAGGAAATACAGTGTTGCAGAGTAAAGCCAAATTTTTACATAATGGAAACACTTAAACTTTATGAGAAGAAATAATGCATCGTAAAAAAAATTAGCTTGTATCTCCTAAACAACACGTTGTAACTCGACAAGATTTAGTGTCTCGGGCACGTCTAAATGTGTAGCCTCAAAAGAGAACCCACAGGAGTATTTTCTTTCGTCAAAATTTGTCAGAAAACCACGTTTTAAGGAAATCCCGCATCATGCTAAATTATCTTGTTTTTCCTAAACAACACATTGTAACTCGAAAAACTTTGGTGTTGCGTGTATGTCAAAGCGTATAGCCTCAAAAGAGAACGCACAGGAGAGTTTTCTCTCGAAAGAATATGTAAGAATACCACGTTATAAGGAAATACAGTGTTGCAGAGTAAAGACAAATACGTACTTATTGGAAAAACTTAAACTTTACGAGAAGAAATAAGGCATCTTACAAAATTAGTTTGTATCTCCTAAACAACACGTTATAACTCGAAAAGATTTGGTGTGGTGTGTACGTCTAAACGTGTAGCCTAAAAAGAGAACCCACAGGATAATTTTCTTTCGTCAAAATTTGTCAGAAAACCACGTTTTAAGGAAATCCCGCATCTTGCGAAATTATCTTGTTTTTCCTAAACAACACGTTGTAACTCGAAAAGCTTTGGTGTTGCGTGAATGTCTAAGCATGTAGCCTCAAAGGAGAACGCACAGGAGAGTTTTCTCTCGAAAGAATATGCAAGAATACCACGTTATAAGGAAATACAGTGTTGCAGAGTAAAGGCAAATATGTACGTAATGGAAACACTTAAACTTTATGAGAAGAAATAACGCATCGTAGAAAAATTAGCTTGTTTCTCCTAAACAACACGTTGTAACTCGAAAAGATTTGGTGTGGCGTGTACGTCTAAATGTGTAGCCTCAAAAGAGAACCCACAGGAGTATTTTCTTTCGTCAAAATTTGTCAGAAAACCACGTTTTAAGGAAATCCCGCATCGTGCGAAATTATCTTGTTTTTCCTAAACAACACGTTGTAACTTGAAAAGCTTTGGTGTTGCGTGTATGTCTAAGCGTGTAGCCTCAAAAGAGAACGCAAAGGAGAGATTTTTCTCGAAAGAATGTGTAAGAATACCACGTTTTTAGGAAATACAGTGTTGCAGAGTAAAGACAAATACTTACATATTGGAAAAAACTTTAGGAGAAGAAATAACGCATCGTAAGAAATTAGCTTGTATCTCCTAAACAACACGTTGTAACTTAAAAAGATTTGGTGTGGCCTGTACGTCTAAACGTGTAGCCTGAAAAGAGAACCCATAGGAGAATTTTCTTTGGTCAAAATATGTCAGAAAACCACGTATTAAGGAAATCCCGCATAGTGCGAAATTATCTTGTTTTTTCTAAACCAAACGTTTTAACTCGAAAAGCTTTGGTGTTGCGTGTATGTCTAAGCGTGTAGCCTCAAAAGAGAACGCACAGGAGAGTTTTCTCTCGAAAGAATATGTAAGAATACCACGTTATAAGGAAATACAGTGTTGCACAGTAAAGACAAATACGTACTTATTGGAAAAACTTAAACCTTACGAGAAGAAATAAGGCATCTTAAAAAATTAGTATGTATCTCCTAAACAACACGTTGTAACTTAAAAAGATTTGGTGTGGCCTGTACGTCTAAACGTGTAGCCTCAAAAGAGAACCCATAGGCGAATTTTCTTTGGTCAAAATTTGTCAGAAAACCACGTATTAAGGAAATTCCGCATCGTGCGAAATTATCTTGTTTTTCCTAAACAAAACGTTTTAACTCGAAAAGCTTTGGTGTTGCGTGTATGTCTAAGCCTGTAACCTCAAAGGAGAATGCCCAGGAGAGTTTTCTCTCGAAAGAATATGTAAGAATACCACGTTATAAGGAAATACAGTGTTGCAGAGTAAAGACAAATACGTACTTATTGGAAAAACTTAAAACTTTACGAGAAGAAATAAGGCATCTTACAAAATTAGTTTGTATCTCCTAAACAACACGTTATAACTCGAAAAGATTTGGTGTGGTGTGTACGTCTAAACGTGTAGCCTAAAAAGAGAACCCACAGGATAATTTTCTTTCGTCAAAATTTGTCAGAAAACCACGTTTTAAGGAAATCCCGCATCTTGCGAAATTATCTTGTTTTTCCTAAACAACACGTTGTAACTCGAAAAGCTTTGGTGTTGCGTGAATGTCTAAGCATGTAGCCTCAAAGGAGAACGCACAGGAGAGTTTTCTCTCGAAAGAATATGCAAGAATACCACGTTATAAGGAAATACAGTGTTGCAGAGTAAAGGCAAATATGTACGTAATGGAAACACTTAAACTTTATGAGAAGAAATAACGCATCGTAGAAAAATTAGCTTGTTTCTCCTAAACAACACGTTGTAACTCGAAAAGATTTGGTGTGGCGTGTACGTCTAAATGTGTAGCCTCAAAAGAGAACCCACAGGAGTATTTTCTTTCGTCAAAATTTGTCAGAAAACCACGTTTTAAGGAAATCCCGCATCGTGCGATATTATATTGTTTTTCCTAAACAACACGTTGTAACTCGAAAAGCTTTGGTGTTGCGTGTATGTCTAAGCGTGTAGCCTCAAAAGAGAACGCAAAGGAGAGATTTTTCTCGAAAGAATGTGTAAGAATACCACGTTTTTAGGAAATACAGTGTTGCAGAGTAAAGACAAATACTTACATATTGGAAAAAACTTTACGAGAAGAAATAACGCATCGTAAGAAATTAGCTTGTATCTCCTAAACAACACGTTGTAACTTAAAAAGATTTGGTGTGGCCTGTACGTCTAAACGTGTAGCCTGAAAAGAGAACCCATAGGAGAATTTTCTTTGGTCAAAATATGTCAGAAAACCACGTATTAAGGAAATCCCGCATAGTGCGAAATTATCTTGTTTTTTCTAAACCAAACGTTTTAACTCGAAAAGCTTTGGTGTTGCGTGTATGTCTAAGCGTGTAGCCTCAAAAGAGAACGCACAGGAGAGTTTTCTCTCGAAAGAATATGTAAGAATACCACGTTATAAGGAAATACAGTGTTGCAGAGTAAAGACAAATACGTACTTATTGGAAAAACTTAAACCTTACGAGAAGAAATAAGGCATCTTAAAAAATTAGTATGTATCTCCTAAACAACACGTTGTAACTTAAAAAGATTTGGTGTGGCCTGTACGTCTAAACGTGTAGCCTCAAGAGACCCCATAGGCGAATTTTCTTTGGTCAAAATTTGTCAGAAAACCACGTATTAAGGAAATTCCGCATCGTGCGAAATTATCTTGTTTTTCCTAAACAAAACGTTTTAACTCGAAAAGCTTTGGTGTTGCGTGTATGTCTAAGCCTGTAACCTCAAAGGAGAATGCCCAGGAGAGTTTTCTCTCGAAAGAATATGTAAGAATACCACGTTATAAGGAAATACAGTGTTGCAGAGTAAAGACAAATACGTACTTATTGGAAAAACTTAAAACTTTACGAGAAGAAATAAGGCATCTTACAAAATTAGTTTGTATCTCCTAAACAACACGTTATAACTCGAAAAGATTTGGTGTGGTGTGTACGTCTAAACGTGTAGCCTAAAAAGAGAACCCACAGGATAATTTTCTTTCGTCAAAATTTGTCAGAAAACCACGTTTTAAGGAAATCCCGCATCTTGCGAAATTATCTTGTTTTTCCTAAACAACACGTTGTAACTCGAAAAGCTTTGGTGTTGCGTGAATGTCTAAGCATGTAGCCTCAAAGGAGAACGCACAGGAGAGTTTTCTCTCGAAAGAATATGCAAGAATACCACGTTATAAGGAAATACAGTGTTGCAGAGTAAAGGCAAATATGTACGTAATGGAAACACTTAAACTTTATGAGAAGAAATAACGCATCGTAGAAAAATTAGCTTGTTTCTCCTAAACAACACGTTGTAACTCGAAAAGATTTGGTGTGGCGTGTACGTCTAAATGTGTAGCCTCAAAAGAGAACCCACAGGAGTATTTTCTTTCGTCAAAATTTGTCAGAAAACCACGTTTTAAGGAAATCCCGCATCGTGCAAAAATATCTTGTTTTTCCTAAACAACACGTTGTAACTCGAAAAGCTTTGGTGTTGCGTGTATGTCTAAGCGTGTAGCCTCAAAAGAGAACGCACAGGAGAGTTTTTTCTCGAAAGAATATGTAAGAATACTACGTTATTAGGAAATACAGTGTTGCAGAGTAAAGAAAAATACTTACGTCTTGGAAAAACTTTACAAGAAGAAATAACGCATCGTAAGAAATTAGCTTGTATCTCCTAAACAACACGTTGTAACATAAAAAGATTTGGTGTGGCCTGTACGTCTAAACGTGTAGCCTGAAAAGAGAACCCATAGGAGAATTTTCTTTGGTCAAAATTTGTCAGAAAACCATGTATTAAGGAAATCCCGCATAGTGCGACATTATCTTGTTTTTCCTAAACCAAACGTTTTAACTCGAAAAGCTTTCATGTTGCGTGTATGTCTAAGCGTGTAGCCTCAAAAGAGAAGACACAGGAGAGTTTTCTCTCGAAAGAATATGTAAGAATACCACGTTATAAGGAAATACAGTGTTGCAGAGTAAAGACAAATACGTACTTATTGGAAAAACTTAAACCTTACGAGAAGAAATAAGGCATCTTACAAAATTAGTTTGTATCTCCTAAACAACACATTATAACTCGAAAAGATTTGATGTGGTGTGTATGTCTAAATGAGTAGCCTCAAAAGAGAACCCACAGGAAAATTTTCTTTCATCAAAATTTGTCAGAAAACCACGTTTTAAGGAAAACCCGCATTCTGCGAAATTATCTTGTTTTTCTTAAACAAAACGTTTAAACTCGAAAAGCTTTGGTGTTGCGTGTATGTCTAAGCGTGTAGCCTCAAAAGAGAACGCACAGGAGAGTTTTCTCTCGAAAGAATATGTAAGAATACCACGTTATAAGGAAATACAGTGTTGCAGAGTAAAGACAAATATGTACTTATTGGAAAAACTTAAACTTAAGAGAAGAAATAACGCATCGTACAAAATTAGCTTGTATCTCCTAAACAACACGTTGTAACTTAAAAAGATTTGGTGTGGCCTGTACGTCTAAACGTGTAGCCTCAAAAGAGAACCCATAGGCGAATTTTCTTTGGTCAAATTTTGTCAGAAAACCACGTATTAAGGAAATTCCGCATCGTGCGAAATTATCTTGTTTTTCCTAAACAAAACGTTTTAACTCGAAAAGCTTTGGTGTTGCGTGTATGTCTAAGCCTGTAACCTCAAAGGAGAATGCCCAGGAGAGTTTTCTCTCGAAAGAATATGTAAGAATACCACGTTATAAGGAAATACAGTGTTGCAGAGTAAAGACAAATACGTACTTATTGGAAAAACTTAAACTTTACGAGAAGAAATAAGGCATCTTACAAAATTAGTTTGTATCTCCTAAACAACACGTTATAACTTGAAAGATTTGGTGTGGTGTGTACGTCTAAACTTGTAGCCTCAAAAGAGAACCCACAGGATAATTTTCTTTCGTCAAAATTTGTCAGAAAACCACGTTTTAAGGAAATCCCGCATCTTGCGAAATTATCTTGTTTTCCTAAACAAAACGTTTTAACTCGAAATGCTTTGGTGTTGCGTGTATGTCTAAGCGTGTAGCCTCAAAAGAGAACGCAAAGGAGAGTTTTCTCTCGAAAGAATACGTAAGGATACCACGTTATAAGGAAATACAGTGTTGCAGAGTAAAGACAAATACGTACATATTGGAAACACTTTATGAGAGAAATAACGCATCTGGCAAAATTAGCTTGTATGTCCTAAACAACTCGTTGTAACTCGAAAAGATTTGGTGTGGGGTGCACGTCTAAACGTGTAGCCTCAAAAGAGTACCCACAGGAGAGTTTTATTTCGTCAAAATTTGTCAGAAAACCACGTTTTAAGGAAATCCCGCATCTTGCGAAATTATCTTGTTTTTCCTGAACAACACGTTGTAAATCGAAAAGCTTTGGTGTTGCGTGAATGTTTAAGCATGTAGCCTCAAAGGAGAACGCACAGGAGAGTTTTCTCTCGAAAGAATATGCAAGAATACCACGTTATAAGGAAATACAGTGTTGCAGAGTAAAGGCAAATATGTACGTAATGGAAACACTAAAACTTTATGAGAAGAAATAACGCATCGTAAAAAATTAGCTTGTTTCTCCTAAACAACACGTT
The DNA here is from genome assembly GCF_947179515.1 of Apodemus sylvaticus. Classification (NCBI taxonomy): domain Eukaryota; kingdom Metazoa; phylum Chordata; class Mammalia; order Rodentia; family Muridae; genus Apodemus; species Apodemus sylvaticus. The sequence goes on from NW_026263019.1 coordinate 47,950, forward strand.
GTAACTCGAAATGATTTGGTGTGGCATGTACGTCTAAATGTGTAGCCTCAAAATAGAACCCACAGGAGTATTTTCTTTCGTCAAAATTTGTCAGAAAACCATGTTTTAAGGAAATCCCGCATCGTGCGAAATTATCTTGTTTTTCCTAAACAACACGTTGTAACTCGAAAAGCTTTGGTGTTGCGTGTATGTCTAAGCATGTAGCCTCAAAAGAGAACGCAAAGGAGAGATTTTTCTCGAAAGAATGTGTAAGAATACCACGTTTTTAGGAAATACAGTGTTGCAGAGTAAAGACAAATACTTACATATTGGAAAAAACTTTAGGAGAAGAAATAACGCATCGTAAGAAATTAGCTTGTATCTCCTAAACAACACGTTGTAACTTAAAAAGATTTGGTGTGGCCTGTACGTCTAAACGTGTAGCCTGAAAAGAGAACCCATAGGAGAATTTTCTTTGGTCAAAATATGTCAGAAAACCACGTATTAAGAAAATCCCGCATAGTGCGAAATTATCTTGTTTTTTCTAAACCAAACGTTTTAACTCGAAAAGCTTTGGTGTTGCGTGTATGTCTAAGCGTGTAGCCTCAAAAGAGAACGCACAGGAGAGTTTTCTCTCGAAAGAATATGTAAGAATACCACGTTATAAGGAAATACAGTGTTGCACAGTAAAGACAAATACGTACTTACTGGAAAAACTTAAACCTTACGAGAAGAAATAAGGCATCTTAAAAAATTAGTTTGTATCTCCTAAACAACACGTTGTAACTTAAAAAGATTTGGTGTGGCCTGTACGTCTAAACGTGTAGCCTCAAAAGAGAACCCATAGGCGAATTTTCTTTGGTCAAAATTTGTCAGAAAACCACGTATTAAGGAAATTCCGCATCGTGCGAAATTATCTTGTTTTTCCTAAACAAAACGTTTTAACTCGAAAAGCTTTGGTGTTGCGTGTATGTCTAAGCCTGTAACCTCAAAGGAGAATGCCCAGGAGAGTTTTCTCTCGAAAGAATAGGTAAGAATACCACGTTATAAGGAAATACAGTGTTGCAGAGTAAAGACAAATACGTACTTATTGGAAAAACTTAAAACTTAACGAGAAGAAATAAGGCATCTTACAAAATTAGTTTGTATCTCCTAAACAACACGTTATAACTTGAAAAGATTTGGTGTGGTGTGTACGTCTAAACTTGTAGCCTCAAAAGAGAACCCACAGGATAATTTTCTTTCGTCAAAATTTGTCAGAAAAGAACATTTTAAGGAAATCCCGCATCTTGCGAAATTATCTTGTTTTTCCTAAACAACACGTTGTAACTCGAAAGCTTTGGTGTTGCGTGTATGTCTAAGCGTGTAGCCTTAAAAGAGAACGCACAGGAGAGTTTTCTCTCGAAAGACTATGTAAGGATACCACGTTATGAAAATCACGTTTTAAGGAAATCCCGCATCGTGCGAAATTATCTTGTTTTTCCTAAACAACACGTTGTAAGTCGAAAAGCTTTCATGTTGCGTGTATGTCTAAGTGTGTAGCCTCAAAAGAGAAGGCACAGGACAGTTTTCTCTCGAAAGGATATGTAAGAATACCACTTCATAAGGAAATACAGTTTTGCAGAGTAAAGACATATAGTTACGCATTGGAAACTCTTTACGAGAAGAAATAACGCATAGTACAAAATTAGCTTGTATCTCCAAAACTACACGTTGTATCTCGAAAAGAATTCTTGTGGCGTGTACGTCTTAACATGTAGCATCTAAAGAGAACCAAAAGGAGAATTTTCTTTCGTCAAAATTTTTCAGAAAATCACGTTTTAAGGAAATCCCGCATCGTGCGAAATTATCTTGTTTTTCCTAAACAACACGTTGTAAGTCGAAAAGCTTTCATGTTGCGTGTATGTCTAAGTGTGTAGCCTCAAAAGAGAAGGCACAGGACAGTTTTCTCTCGAAAGGATATGTAAGAATACCACTTCATAAGGAAATACAGTTTTGCAGAGTAAAGACATGTACTTACGCATTGGAAACTCTTTACGAGAAGAAATAACGCATAGTACAAAATTAGCTTGTATCTCCAAAACTACACGTTGTATCTCGAAAAGAATTGTTGTGGCGTGTACGTCTTAACATGTAGCATCTAAAGAGAACCAAAAGGAGAATTTTCTTTCGTCAAAATTTTTCAGAAAATCACGTTTTAAGGAAATCCCGCATCGTGCGAAATTATCTTGTTTTTCCTAAACAACACGTTGTAAGTCGAAAAGCTTTCATGTTGCGTGTATGTCTAAGTGTGTAGCCTCAAAAGAGAAGGCACAGGACAGTTTTCTCTCGAAAGGATATGTAAGAATACCACTTCATAAGGAAATACAGTTTTGCAGAGTAAAGACAAATACGTACGCATTGGAAACTCTTTACGAGAAGAAATAACGCATAGTACAAAATTAGCTTGTATCTCCAAAACTACACGTTGTATCTCGAAAAGAATTGTTGTGGCGTGTACGTCTTAACATGTAGCATCTAAAGAGAACCAAAAGGAGAATTTTCTTTCGTCAAAATTTTTCAGAAAATCACGTTTTAAGGAAATCCCGCATCGTGAAAATTATCTTGTTTTTCCTAAACAACACGTTGTAAGTCGAAAAGCTTTCATGTTGCGTGTATGTCTAAGTGTGTAGCCTCAAAAGAGAAGGCACAGGACAGTTTTCTCTCGAAAGGATATGTAAGAATACCACTTCATAAGGAAATACAGTTTTGCAGAGTAAAGACATATACATACGCATTGGAAACTCTTTACGAGAAGAAATAACGCATAGTACAAAATTAGCTTGTATCTCCAAAACTACACGTTGTATCTCGAAAAGAATTGTTGTGGCGTGTACGTCTTAACATGTAGCATCTAAAGAGAACCAAAAGGAGAATTTTCTTTCGTCAAAATTTTTCAGAAAATCACGTTTTAAGGAAATCCCGCATCGTGCGAAATTATCTTGTTTTTCCTAAACAACACGTTGTAAGTCGAAAAGCTTTCATGTTGCGTGTATGTCTAAGTGTGTAGCCTCAAAAGAGAAGGCACAGGACAGTTTTCTCTAGAAAGGATATGTAAGAATACCACTTCATAAGGAAATACAGTTTTGCAGCGTAAAGACATATACGTACTCATTGGAAACTCTTTACGAGAAGAAATAACGCATAGTACAAAATTAGCTTGTATCTCCAAAACTACACGCTGTATCTCGAAAAGAATTGTTGTGGCGTGTACGTCTTAACATGTAGCATCTAAAGAGAACCAAAAGGAGAATTTTCTTTCGTCAAAATTTTTCAGAAAATCACGTTTTAAGGAAATCCCGCATCGTGCGAAATTATCTTGTTTTTCCTAAACAACACGTTGTAAGTCGAAAAGCTTTCATGTTGCGTGTATGTCTAAGTGTGTAGCCTCAAAAGAGAAGGCACAGGACAGTTTTCTCTCGAAAGGATATGTAAGTATACCACTTCATAAGGAAATACAGTTTTGCAGAGTAAAGACATATACGTACGCATTGGAAACTCTTTACGAGAAGAAATAACGCATAGTACAAAATTAGCTTGTATCTCCAAAACTACACGTTGTATCTCGAAAAGAATTGTTGTGGCGTGTACGTCTTAACATGTAGCATCTAAAGGGAACCAAAAGGAGAATTTTCTTTCGTCAAAATTTTTCAGAAAATCACGTTTTAAGGAAATCCCGCATCGTGCGAAATTATCTTGTTTTTCCTAAACAACACGTTGTAAGTCGAAAAGCTTTCATGTTGCGTGTATGTCTAAGTGTGTAGCCTCAAAAGAGAAGGCACAGGACAGTTTTCTCTCGAAAGGATATGTAAGAATACCACTTCATAAGGAAATACAGTTTTGCAGAGTAAAGACATATACGTACGCATTGGAAACTCTTTATGAGAAGAAATAACGCATAGTACAAAATTAGCTTGTATCTCCAAAACTACACGTTGTATCTCGAAAAGAATTGTTGTGGCGTGTACGTCTTAACATGTAGCATCTAAAGAGAACCAAAAGGAGAATTTTCTTTCGTCAAAATTTTTCAGAAAATCACGTTTTAAGGAAATCCCGCATCGTGCGAAATTATCTTGTTTTTCCTAAACAACACGTTGTAAGTCGAAAAGCTTTCATGTTGCGTGTATGTCTAAGTGTGTAGCCTCAAAAGAGAAGGCACAGGACAGTTTTCTCTCGAAAGGATATGTAAGAATACCACTTCATAAGGAAATACAGTTTTGCAGAGTAAAGACATATACGTACGCATTGGAAACTCTTTACGAGAAGAAATAACGCATAGTACAAAATTAGCTTGTATCTCCAAAACTACACGTTGTATCTCGAAAAGAATTGTTGTGGCGTGTACGTCTTAACATGTAGCGTCTAAAGAGAACCAAAAGGTGAATTTTCTTTCGTCAAAATTTTTCAGAAAATCACGTTTTAAGGAAATCCCGCATCGTGCGAAATTATCTTGTTTTTCCTAAACAACACGTTGTAAGTCGAAAAGCTTTCATGTTGCGTGTATGTCTAAGTGTGTAGCCTCAAAAGAGAAGGCACAGGACAGTTTTCTCTCGAAAGGATATGTAAGAATACCACTTTATAAGGAAATACAGTTTTGCAGAGTAAAGACATATACGTACGCATTGGAAACTCTTTACGAGAAGAAATAACGCATAGTACAAAATTAGCTTGTATCTCCAAAACTACACGTTGTATCTCGAAAAGAATTGTTGTGGCGTGTACGTCTTAACATGTAGCATCTAAAGGGAACCAAAAGGAGAATTTTCTTTCGTCAAAATTTTTCAGAAAATCACGTTTTAAGGAAATCCCGCATCGTGCGAAATTATCTTGTTTTTCCTAAACAACACGTTTTAAGTCGAAAAGCTTTCATGTTGCGTGTATGTCTAAGTGTGTAGCCTCAAAAGAGAAGGCACAGGACAGTTTTCTCTCGAAAGGATATGTAAGAATACCACTTCATAAGGAAATACAGTTTTGCAGAGTAAAGACATATACGTACGCATTGGAAACTCTTTACGAGAAGAAATAACGCATAGTACAAAATTAGCTTGTATCTCCAAAACTACACGTTGTATCTCGAAAAGAATTGTTGTGGCGTGTACGTCTTAACATGTAGCATCTAAAGAGAACCAAAAGGAGAATTTTCTTTCGTCAAAATTTTTCAGAAAATCACGTTTTAAGGAAATCCCGCATCCTGCGAAATTATCTTGTTTTTCCTAAACAACACGTTGTAAGTCGAAAAGCTTTCATGTTGCGTGTATGTCTAAGTGTGTAGCCTCAAAAGAGAAGGCACAGGACAGTTTTCTCTCGAAAGGATATGTAAGAATACCACTTCATAAGGAAATACAGTTTTGCAGGGTAAAGACATATACGTACGCATTGGAAACTCTTTACGAGAAGAAATAACGCATAGTACAAAATTAGCTTGTATCTCCAAAACTACACGTTGTATCTCGAAAAGAATTGTTGTGGCGTGTACGTCTTAACATGTAGCATCTAAAGAGAACCAAAAGGTGAATTTTCTTTCGTCAAAATTTTTCAGAAAATCACGTTTTAAGGAAATCCCGCATCGTGCGAAATTATCTTGTTTTTCCTAAACAACACGTTGTAAGTCGAAAAGCTTTCATGTTGCGTGTATGTCTAAGTGTGTAGCCTCAAAAGAGAAGGCACAGGACAGTTTTCTCTCGAAAGGATATGTAAGAATACCACTTCATAAGGAAATACAGTTTTGCAGAGTAAAGACATATACGTACGCATTGGAAACTCTTTACGAGAAGAAATAACGCATAGTACAAAATTAGCTTGTATCTCCAAAACTACACGTTGTATCTCGAAAAGAATTGTTGTGGCGTGTACGTCTTAACATGTAGCATCTAAAGAGAACCAAAAGGAGAATTTTCTTTCGTCAAAATTTTTCAGAAAATCACGTTTTAAGGAAATCCCGCATCGTGCGAAATTATCTTGTTTTTCCTAAACAACACGTTGTAAGTCGAAAAGCTTTCATGTTGCGTGTATGTCTAAGTGTGTAGCCTCAAAAGAGAAGGCACAGGACAGTTTTCTCTCGAAAGGATATGTAAGAATACCACTTCATAAGGAAATACAGTTTTGCAGAGTAAAGACATATACGTACGCATTGGAAACTCTTTAGGAGAAGAAATAACGCATAGTACAAAATTAGCTTGTATCTCCAAAACTACACGTTGTATCTCGAAAGAATTGTTGTGGCGTGTACGTCTTAACATGTAGCATCTAAAGAGAACCAAAAGGAGAATTTTCTTTCGTCAAAATTTTTCAGAAAATCACGTTTTAAGGAAATCCCGCATCGTGCGAAATTATCTTGTTTTTCCTAAACAACACGTTGTAAGTCGAAAAGCTTTCATGTTGCGTGTATGTCTAAGTGTGTAGCCTCAAAAGAGAAGGCACAGGACAGTTTTCTCTCGAAAGGATATGTAAGAATACCACTTCATAAGGAAATACAGTTTTGCAGAGTAAAGACATATACGTACGCATTGGAAACTCTTTACGAGAAGAAATAACGCATAGTACAAAATTAGCTTGTATCTCCAAAACTACACGTTGTATCTCGAAAAGAATTGTTGTGGCGTGTACGTCTTAACATGAAGCATCTAAAGAGAACCAAAAGGAGAATTTTCTTTCGTCAAAATTTTTCAGAAAATCACGTTTTAAGGAAATCCCGCATCGTGCGAAATTATCTTGTTTTTCCTAAACAACACGTTGTAAGTCGAAAAGCTTTCATGTTGCGTGTATGTCTAAGTGTGTAGCCTCAATAGAGAAGGCACAGGACAGTTTTCTCTCGAAAGGATATGTAAGAATACCACTTCATAAGGAAATACAGTTTTGCAGAGTAAAGACATATACGTACGCATTGGAAACTCTTTAGGAGAAGAAATAACGCATAGTACAAAATTAGCTTGTATCTCCAAAACTACACGTTGTATCTCGAAAGAATTGTTGTGGCGTGTACGTCTTAACATGTAGCATCTAAAGAGAACCAAAAGGAGAATTTTCTTTCGTCAAAATTTTTCAGAAAATCACGTTTTAAGGAAATCCCGCATCGTGCGAAATTATCTTGTTTTTCCTAAACAACACGTTGTAAGTCGAAAAGCTTTCATGTTGCGTGTATGTCTAAGTGTGTAGCCTCAAAAGAGAAGGCACAGGACAGTTTTCTCTCGAAAGGATATGTAAGAATACCACTTCATAAGGAAATACAGTTTTGCAGAGTAAAGACATATACGTACGCATTGGAAACTCTTTACGAGAAGAAATAACGCATAGTACAAAATTAGCTTGTATCTCCAAAACTACACGTTGTATCTCGAAAAGAATTGTTGTGGCGTGTACGTCTTAACATGTAGCATCTAAAGAGAACCAAAAGGTGAATTTTCTTTCGTCAAAATTTTTCAGAAAATCACGTTTTAAGGAAATCCCGCATCGTGCGAAATTATCTTGTTTTTCCTAAACAACACGTTGTAAGTCGAAAAGCTTTCATGTTGCGTGTATGTCTAAGTGTGTAGCCTCAATAGAGAAGGCACAGGACAGTTTTCTCTCGAAAGGATATGTAAGAATACCACTTCATAAGGAAATACAGTTTTGCAGAGTAAAGACATATACGTACGCATTGGAAACTCTTTAGGAGAAGAAATAACGCATAGTACAAAATTAGCTTGTATCTCCAAAACTACACGTTGTATCTCGAAAGAATTGTTGTGGCGTGTACGTCTTAACATGTAGCATCTAAAGAGAACCAAAAGGAGAATTTTCTTTCGTCAAAATTTTTCAGAAAATCACGTTTTAAGGAAATCCCGCATCGTGCGAAATTATCTTGTTTTTCCTAAACAACACGTTGTAAGTCGAAAAGCTTTCATGTTGCGTGTATGTCTAAGTGTGTAGCCTCAAAAGAGAAGGCACAGGACAGTTTTCTCTCGAAAGGATATGTAAGAATACCACTTCATAAGGAAATACAGTTTTGCAGAGTAAAGACATATACGTACGCATTGGAAACTCTTTACGAGAAGAAATAACGCATAGTACAAAATTAGCTTGTATCTCCAAAACTACACGTTGTATCTCGAAAAGAATTGTTGTGGCGTGTACGTCTTAACATGAAGCATCTAAAGAGAACCAAAAGGAGAATTTTCTTTCGTCAAAATTTTTCAGAAAATCACGTTTTAAGGAAATCCCGCATCGTGCGAAATTATCTTGTTTTTCCTAAACAACACATTGTAAGTCGAAAAGCTTTCATGTTGCGTGTATGTCTAAGTGTGTAGCCTCAAAAGAGAAGGCACAGGACAGTTTTCTCTCGAAAGGATATGTAAGAATACCACTTCATAAGGAAATACAGTTTTGCAGAGTAAAGACATATACGTACGCATTGGAAACTCTTTACGAGAAGAAATAACGCATAGTACAAAATTAGCTTGTATCTCCAAAACTACACGTTGTATCTCGAAAAGAATTGTTGTGGAGTGTACGTCTTAACATGTAGCATCTAAAGAGAACCAAAAGGTGAATTTTCTTTCGTCAAAATTTTTCAGAAAATCACGTTTTAAGGAAATCCCGCATCGTGCGAAATTATCTTGTTTTTCCTAAACAACACGTTGTAAGTCGAAAAGCTTTCATGTTGCGTGTATGTCTAAGTGTGTAGCCTCAATAGAGAAGGCACAGGACAGTTTTCTCTCGAAAGGATATGTAAGAATACCACTTCATAAGGAAATACAGTTTTGCAGAGTAAAGACATATACGTACGCATTGGAAACTCTTTACGAGAAGAAATAACGCATAGTACAAAATTAGCTTGTATCTCCAAAACTACACGTTGTATCTCGAAAGAATTGTTGTGGCGTGTACGTCTTAACATGTAGCATCTAAAGAGAACCAAAAGGAGAATTTTCTTTCGTCAAAATTTTTCAGAAAATCACGTTTTAAGGAAATCCCGCATCGTGCGAAATTATCTTGTTTTTCCTAAACAACACGTTGTAAGTCGAAAAGCTTTCATGTTGCGTGTATGTCTAAGTGTGTAGCCTCAAAAGAGAAGGCACAGGACAGTTTTCTCTCGAAAGGATATGTAAGAATACCACTTCATAAGGAAATACAGTTTTGCAGAGTAAAGACATATACGTACGCATTGGAAACTCTTTACGAGAAGAAATAACGCATAGTACAAAATTAGCTTGTATCTCCAAAACTACACGTTGTATCTCGAAAAGAATTGTTGTGGCGTGTACGTCTTAACATGTAGCATCTAAAGAGAACCAAAAGGTGAATTTTCTTTCGTCAAAATTTTTCAGAAAATCACGTTTTAAGGAAATCCCGCATCGTGCGAAATTATCTTGTTTTTCCTAAACAACACGTTGTAAGTCGAAAAGCTTTCATGTTGCGTGTATGTCTAAGTGTGTAGCCTCAATAGAGAAGGCACAGGACAGTTTTCTCTCGAAAGGATATGTAAGAATACCACTTCATAAGGAAATACAGTTTTGCAGAGTAAAGACATATACGTACGCATTGGAAACTCTTTAGGAGAAGAAATAACGCATAGTACAAAATTAGCTTGTATCTCCAAAACTACACGTTGTATCTCGAAAGAATTGTTGTGGCGTGTACGTCTTAACATGTAGCATCTAAAGAGAACCAAAAGGAGAATTTTCTTTCGTCAAAATTTTTCAGAAAATCACGTTTTAAGGAAATCCCGCATCGTGCGAAATTATCTTGTTTTTCCTAAACAACACGTTGTAAGTCGAAAAGCTTTCATGTTGCGTGTATGTCTAAGTGTGTAGCCTCAAAAGAGAAGGCACAGGACAGTTTTCTCTCGAAAGGATATGTAAGAATACCACTTCATAAGGAAATACAGTTTTGCAGAGTAAAGACATATACGTACGCATTGGAAACTCTTTACGAGAAGAAATAACGCATAGTACAAAATTAGCTTGTATCTCCAAAACTACACGTTGTATCTCGAAAAGAATTGTTGTGGCGTGTACGTCTTAACATGAAGCATCTAAAGAGAACCAAAAGGAGAATTTTCTTTCGTCAAAATTTTTCAGAAAATCACGTTTTAAGGAAATCCCGCATCGTGCGAAATTATCTTGTTTTTCCTAAACAACACATTGTAAGTCGAAAAGCTTTCATGTTGCGTGTATGTCTAAGTGTGTAGCCTCAAAAGAGAAGGCACAGGACAGTTTTCTCTCGAAAGGATATGTAAGAATACCACTTCATAAGGAAATACAGTTTTGCAGAGTAAAGACATATACGTACGCATTGGAAACTCTTTACGAGAAGAAATAACGCATAGTACAAAATTAGCTTGTATCTCCAAAACTACACGTTGTATCTCGAAAAGAATTGTTGTGGAGTGTACGTCTTAACATGTAGCATCTAAAGAGAACCAAAAGGTGAATTTTCTTTCGTCAAAATTTTTCAGAAAATCACGTTTTAAGGAAATCCCGCATCGTGCGAAATTATCTTGTTTTTCCTAAACAACACGTTGTAAGTCGAAAAGCTTTCATGTTGCGTGTATGTCTAAGTGTGTAGCCTCAATAGAGAAGGCACAGGACAGTTTTCTCTCGAAAGGATATGTAAGAATACCACTTCATAAGGAAATACAGTTTTGCAGAGTAAAGACATATACGTACGCATTGGAAACTCTTTACGAGAAGAAATAACGCATAGTACAAAATTAGCTTGTATCTCCAAAACTACACGTTGTATCTCGAAAAGAATTGTTGTGGCGTGTACGTCTTAACATGTAGCATCTAAAGGGAACCAAAAGGAGAATTTTCTTTCGTCAAAATTTTTCAGAAAATCACGTTTTAAGGAAATCCCGCATCGTGCGAAATTATCTTGTTTTTCCTAAACAACACGTTGTAAGTCGAAAAGCTTTCATGTTGCGTGTATGTCTAAGTGTGTAGCCTCAAAAGAGAAGGCACAGGACAGTTTTCTCTCGAAAGGATATGTAAGAATACCACTTCATAAGGAAATACAGTTTTGCAGAGTAAAGACATATACGTACGCATTGGAAACTCTTTAGGAGAAGAAATAACGCATAGTACAAAATTAGCTTGTATCTCCAAAACTACACATTGTATCTCGAAAAGAATTGTTGTGGCGTGTACGTCTTAACATGTAGCATCTAAAGAGAACCAAAAGGAGAATTTTCTTTCGTCAAAATTTTTCAGAAAATCACGTTTTAAGGAAATCCCCCATCGTGCGAAATTATCTTGTTTTTCCTAAAAAACACGTTGTAAGTCGAAAAGCTTTCATGTTGCGTGTATGTCTAAGTGTGTAGCCTCAAAAGAGAAGGCACAGGACAGTTTTCTCTCGAAAGGATATGTAAGAATACCACTTCATAAGGAAATACAGTTTTGCAGAGTAAAGACATATACGTACGCATTGGAAACTCTTTACGAGAAGAAATAACGCATAGTACAAAATTAGCTTGTATCTCCAAAACTACACGTTGTATCTCGAAAAGAATTGTTGTGGTGTGTACGTCTTAACATGTAGCATCTAAAGAGAACCAAAAGGTGAATTTTCTTTCGTCAAAATTTTTCAGAAAATCACGTTTTAAGGAAATCCCGCATCGTGCGAAATTATCTTGTTTTTCCTAAACAACACGTTGTAAGTCGAAAAGCTTTCATGTTGCGTGTATGTCTAAGTGTGTAGCCTCAATAGAGAAGGCACAGGACAGTTTTCTCTCGAAAGGATATGTAAGAATACCACTTCATAAGGAAATACAGTTTTGCAGAGTAAAGACATATACGTACGCATTGGAAACTCTTTACGAGAAGAAATAACGCATAGTACAAAATTAGCTTGTATCTCCAAAACTACACGTTGTATCTCGAAAAGAATTGTTGTGGCGTGTACGTCTTAACATGTAGCATCTAAAGGGAACCAAAAGGAGAATTTTCTTTCGTCAAAATTTTTCAGAAAATCACGTTTTAAGGAAATCCCGCATCGTGCGAAATTATCTTGTTTTTCCTAAACAACACGTTGTAAGTCGAAAAGCTTTCATGTTGCGTGTATGTCTAAGTGTGTAGCCTCAAAAGAGAAGGCACAGGACAGTTTTCTCTCGAAAGGATATGTAAGAATACCACTTCATAAGGAAATACAGTTTTGCAGAGTAAAGACATATACGTATGCATTGGAAACTCTTTAGGAGAAGAAATAACGCATAGTACAAAATTAGCTTGTATCTCCAAAACTACACATTGTATCTCGAAAAGAATTGTTGTGGCGTGTACGTCTTAACATGTAGCATCTAAAGAGAACCAAAAGGAGAATTTTCTTTCGTCAAAATTTTTCAGAAAATCACGTTTTAAGGAAATCCCCCATCGTGCGAAATTATCTTGTTTTTCCTAAAAAACACGTTGTAAGTCGAAAAGCTTTCATGTTGCGTGTATGTCTAAGTGTGTAGCCTCAAAAGAGAAGGCACAGGACAGTTTTCTCTCGAAAGGATATGTAAGAATACCACTTCATAAGGAAATACAGTTTTGCAGAGTAAAGACATATACGTACGCATTGGAAACTCTTTACGAGAAGAAATAACGCATAGTACAAAATTAGCTTGTATCTCCAAAACTACACGTTGTATCTCGAAAAGAATTGTTGTGGTGTGTACGTCTTAACATGTAGCATCTAAAGAGAACCAAAAGGTGAATTTTCTTTCGTCAAAATTTTTCAGAAAATCACGTTTTAAGGAAATCCCGCATCGTGCGAAATTATCTTGTTTTTCCTAAACAACACGTTGTAAGTCGAAAAGCTTTCATGTTGCGTGTATGTCTAAGTGTGTAGCCTCAATAGAGAAGGCACAGGACAGTTTTCTCTCGAAAGGATATGTAAGAATACCACTTCATAAGGAAATACAGTTTTGCAGAGTAAAGACATATACGTACGCATTGGAAACTCTTTACCAGAAGAAATAACGCATAGTACAAAATTAGCTTGTATCTCCAAAACTACACGTTGTATCTCGAAAAGAATTGTTGTGGCGTGTACGTCTTAACATGTAGCATCTAAAGGGAACCAAAAGGAGAATTTTCTTTCGTCAAAATTTTTCAGAAAATCACGTTTTAAGGAAATCCCGCATCGTGCGAAATTATCTTGTTTTTCCTAAACAACACGTTGTAAGTCGAAAAGCTTTCATGTTGCGTGTATGTCTAAGTGTGTAGCCTCAAAAGAGAAGGCACAGGACAGTTTTCTCTCGAAAGGATATGTAAGAATACCACTTCATAAGGAAATACAGTTTTGCAGAGTAAAGACATATACGTACGCATTGGAAACTCTTTAGGAGAAGAAATAACGCATAGTACAAAATTAGCTTGTATCTCCAAAACTACACGTTGTATCTCGAAAAGAATTGTTGTGGCGTGTACGTCTTAACATGTAGCATCTAAAGAGAACCAAAAGGAGAATTTTCTTTCGTCAAAATTTTTCAGAAAATCACGTTTTAAGGAAATCCCGCATCGTGCGAAATTATCTTGTTTTTCCTAAACAACACGTTGTAAGTCGAAAAGCTTTCATGTTGCGTGTATGTCTAAGTGTGTAGCCTCAAAAGAGAAGGCACAGGACAGTTTTCTCTCGAAAGGATATGTAAGAATACCACTTCATAAGGAAATACAGTTTTGCAGAGTAAAGACATATACGTACGCATTGGAAACTCTTTACGAGAAGAAATAACGCATAGTACAAAATTAGCTTGTATCTCCAAAACTACACGTTGTATCTTGAAAAGAATTGTTGTGGCGTGTACGTCTTAACATGTAGCATCTAAAGAGAACCAAAAGGTGAATTTTCTTTCGTCAAAATTTTTCAGAAAATCACGTTTTAAGGAAATCCCGCATCGTGCGAAATTATCTTGTTTTTCCTAAACAACACGTTGTAAGTCGAAAAGCTTTCATGTTGCGTGTATGTCTAAGTGTGTAGCCTCAATAGAGAAGGCACAGGACAGTTTTCTCTCGAAAGGATATGTAAGAATACCACTTCATAAGGAAATACAGTTTTGCAGAGTAAAGACATATACGTACGCATTGGAAACTCTTTACGAGAAGAAATAACGCATAGTAAAAATTAGCTTGTATCTCCAAAACTACACGTTGTATCTCGAAAAGAATTGTTGTGGCGTGTACGTCTTAACATGTAGCATCTAAAGGGAACCAAAAGGAGAATTTTCTTTCGTCAAAATTTTTCAGAAAATCACGTTTTAAGGAAATCCCGCATCGTGCGAAATTATCTTGTTTTTCCTAAACAACACGTTGTAAGTCGAAAAGCTTTCATGTTGCGTGTATGTCTAAGTGTGTAGCCTCAAAAGAGAAGGCACAGGACAGTTTTCTCTCGAAAGGATATGTAAGAATACCACTTCATAAGGAAATACAGTTTTGCAGAGTAAAGACATATACGTACGCATTGGAAACTCTTTACGAGAAGAAATAACGCATAGTACAAAATTAGCTTGTATCTCCAAAACTACACGTTGTATCTCGAAAAGAATTGTTGTGACGTGTACGTCTTAACATGTAGCATCTAAAGAGAACCAAAAGGAGAATTTTCTTTCGTCAAAATTTTTCAGAAAATCACGTTTTAAGGAAATCCCGCATCGTGCGAAATTATCTTGTTTTTCCTAAACAACACGTTGTAAGTCGAAAAGCTTTCATGTTGCGTGTATGTCTAAGTGTGTAGCCTCAAAAGAGAAGGCACAGGACAGTTTTCTCTCGAAAGGATATGTAAGAATACCACTTCATAAGGAAATACAGTTTTGCAGAGTAAAGACATATACGTACGCATTGGAAACTCTTTAGGAGAAGAAATAACGCATAGTACAAAATTAGCTTGTATCTCCAAAACTACACGTTGTATCTCGAAAGAATTGTTGTGGCGTGTACGTCTTAACATGTAGCATCTAAAGAGAACCAAAAGGAGAATTTTCTTTCGTCAAAATTTTTCAGAAAATCACGTTTTAAGGAAATCCCGCATCGTGCGAAATTATCTTGTTTTTCCTAAACAACACGTTGTAAGTCGAAAAGCTTTCATGTTGCGTGTATGTCTAAGTGTGTAGCCTCAAAAGAGAAGGCACAGGACAGTTTTCTCTCGAAAGGATATGTAAGAATACCACTTCATAAGGAAATACAGTTTTGCAGAGTAAAGACATATACGTACGCATTGGAAACTCTTTACGAGAAGAAATAACGCATAGTACAAAATTAGCTTGTATCTCCAAAACTACACGTTGTATCTCGAAAGAATTGTTGTGGCGTGTACGTCTTAACATGTAGCATCTAAAGAGAACCAAAAGGAGAATTTTCTTTCGTCAAAATTTTTCAGAAAATCACGTTTTAAGGAAATCCCGCATCGTGCGAAATTATCTTGTTTTTCCTAAACAACACGTTGTAAGTCGAAAAGCTTTCATGTTGCGTGTATGTCTAAGTGTGTAGCCTCAAAAGAGAAGGCACAGGACAGTTTTCTCTCGAAAGGATATGTAAGAATACCACTTCATAAGGAAATACAGTTTTGCAGAGTAAAGACATATACGTACGCATTGGAAACTCTTTACGAGAAGAAATAACGCATAGTACAAAATTAGCTTGTATCTCCAAAACTACACGTTGTATCTCGAAAAGAATTGTTGTGGCGTGTACGTCTTAACATGAAGCATCTAAAGAGAACCAAAAGGAGAATTTTCTTTCGTCAAAATTTTTCAGAAAATCACGTTTTAAGGAAATCCCGCATCGTGCGAAATTATCTTGTTTTTCCTAAACAACACGTTGTAAGTCGAAAAGCTTTCATGTTGCGTGTATGTCTAAGTGTGTAGCCTCAAAAGAGAAGGCACAGGACAGTTTTCTCTCGAAAGGATATGTAAGAATACCACTTCATAAGGAAATACAGTTTTGCAGAGTAAAGACATATACGTACGCATTGGAAACTCTTTACGAGAAGAAATAACGCATAGTACAAAATTAGCTTGTATCTCCAAAACTACACGTTGTATCTCGAAAAGAATTGTTGTGGCGTGTACGTCTTAACATGTAGCATCTAAAGAGAACCAAAAGGTGAATTTTCTTTCGTCAAAATTTTTCAGAAAATCACGTTTTAAGGAAATCCCGCATCGTGCGAAATTATCTTGTTTTTCCTAAACAACACGTTGTAAGTCGAAAAGCTTTCATGTTGCGTGTATGTCTAAGTGTGTAGCCTCAATAGAGAAGGCACAGGACAGTTTTCTCTCGAAAGGATATGTAAGAATACCACTTCATAAGGAAATACAGTTTTGCAGAGTAAAGACATATACGTACGCATTGGAAACTCTTTACGAGAAGAAATAACGCATAGTACAAAATTAGCTTGTATCTCCAAAACTACACGTTGTATCTCGAAAAGAATTGTTGTGGCGTGTACGTCTTAACATGTAGCATCTAAAGGGAACCAAAAGGAGAATTTTCTTTCGTCAAAATTTTTCAGAAAATCACGTTTTAAGGAAATCCCGCATCGTGCGAAATTATCTTGTTTTTCCTAAACAACACGTTGTAAGTCGAAAAGCTTTCATGTTGCGTGTATGTCTAAGTGTGTAGCCTCAAAAGAGAAGGCACAGGACAGTTTTCTCTCGAAAGGATATGTAAGAATACCACTTCATAAGGAAATACAGTTTTGCAGAGTAAAGACATATACGTACGCATTGGAAACTCTTTAGGAGAAGAAATAACGCATAGTACAAAATTAGCTTGTATCTCCAAAACTACACATTGTATCTCGAAAAGAATTGTTGTGGCGTGTACGTCTTAACATGTAGCATCTAAAGAGAACCAAAAGGAGAATTTTCTTTCGTCAAAATTTTTCAGAAAATCACGTTTTAAGGAAATCCCCCATCGTGCGAAATTATCTTGTTTTTCCTAAAAAACACGTTGTAAGTCGAAAAGCTTTCATGTTGCGTGTATGTCTAAGTGTGTAGCCTCAAAAGAGAAGGCACAGGACAGTTTTCTCTCGAAAGGATATGT
The DNA here is from genome assembly GCF_947179515.1 of Apodemus sylvaticus. NCBI lineage: Eukaryota > Metazoa > Chordata > Mammalia > Rodentia > Muridae > Apodemus > Apodemus sylvaticus. The sequence goes on from NW_026263019.1 coordinate 64,965, forward strand.
AAGAATACCACTTCATAAGGAAATACAGTTTTGCAGAGTAAAGACATATACGTACGCATTGGAAACTCTTTACGAGAAGAAATAACGCATAGTACAAAATTAGCTTGTATCTCCAAAACTACACGTTGTATCTCGAAAAGAATTGTTGTGGTGTGTACGTCTTAACATGTAGCATCTAAAGAGAACCAAAAGGTGAATTTTCTTTCGTCAAAATTTTTCAGAAAATCACGTTTTAAGGAAATCCCGCATCGTGCGAAATTATCTTGTTTTTCCTAAACAACACGTTGTAAGTCGAAAAGCTTTCATGTTGCGTGTATGTCTAAGTGTGTAGCCTCAATAGAGAAGGCACAGGACAGTTTTCTCTCGAAAGGATATGTAAGAATACCACTTCATAAGGAAATACAGTTTTGCAGAGTAAAGACATATACGTACGCATTGGAAACTCTTTACGAGAAGAAATAACGCATAGTACAAAATTAGCTTGTATCTCCAAAACTACACGTTGTATCTCGAAAAGAATTGTTGTGGCGTGTACGTCTTAACATGTAGCATCTAAAGGGAACCAAAAGGAGAATTTTCTTTCGTCAAAATTTTTCAGAAAATCACGTTTTAAGGAAATCCCGCATCGTGCGAAATTATCTTGTTTTTCCTAAACAACACGTTGTAAGTCGAAAAGCTTTCATGTTGCGTGTATGTCTAAGTGTGTAGCCTCAAAAGAGAAGGCACAGGACAGTTTTCTCTCGAAAGGATATGTAAGAATACCACTTCATAAGGAAATACAGTTTTGCAGAGTAAAGACATATACGTACGCATTGGAAACTCTTTAGGAGAAGAAATAACGCATAGTACAAAATTAGCTTGTATCTCCAAAACTACACGTTGTATCTCGAAAAGAATTGTTGTGGCGTGTACGTCTTAACATGTAGCATCTAAAGAGAACCAAAAGGAGAATTTTCTTTCGTCAAAATTTTTCAGAAAATCACGTTTTAAGGAAATCCCGCATCGTGCGAAATTATCTTGTTTTTCCTAAACAACACGTTGTAAGTCGAAAAGCTTTCATGTTGCGTGTATGTCTAAGTGTGTAGCCTCAAAAGAGAAGGCACAGGACAGTTTTCTCTCGAAAGGATATGTAAGAATACCACTTCATAAGGAAATACAGTTTTGCAGAGTAAAGACATATACGTACGCATTGGAAACTCTTTACGAGAAGAAATAACGCATAGTACAAAATTAGCTTGTATCTCCAAAACTACACGTTGTATCTCGAAAAGAATTGTTGTGGCGTGTACGTCTTAACATGTAGCATCTAAAGAGAACCAAAAGGTGAATTTTCTTTCGTCAAAATTTTTCAGAAAATCACGTTTTAAGGAAATCCCGCATCGTGCGAAATTATCTTGTTTTTCCTAAACAACACGTTGTAAGTCGAAAAGCTTTCATGTTGCGTGTATGTCTAAGTGTGTAGCCTCAATAGAGAAGGCACAGGACAGTTTTCTCTCGAAAGGATATGTAAGAATACCACTTCATAAGGAAATACAGTTTTGCAGAGTAAAGACATATACGTACGCATTGGAAACTCTTTACGAGAAGAAATAACGCATAGTAAAAATTAGCTTGTATCTCCAAAACTACACGTTGTATCTCGAAAAGAATTGTTGTGGCGTGTACGTCTTAACATGTAGCATCTAAAGGGAACCAAAAGGAGAATTTTCTTTCGTCAAAATTTTTCAGAAAATCACGTTTTAAGGAAATCCCGCATCGTGCGAAATTATCTTGTTTTTCCTAAACAACACGTTGTAAGTCGAAAAGCTTTCATGTTGCGTGTATGTCTAAGTGTGTAGCCTCAAAAGAGAAGGCACAGGACAGTTTTCTCTCGAAAGGATATGTAAGAATACCACTTCATAAGGAAATACAGTTTTGCAGAGTAAAGACATATACGTACGCATTGGAAACTCTTTACGAGAAGAAATAACGCATAGTACAAAATTAGCTTGTATCTCCAAAACTACACGTTGTATCTCGAAAAGAATTGTTGTGACGTGTACGTCTTAACATGTAGCATCTAAAGAGAACCAAAAGGAGAATTTTCTTTCGTCAAAATTTTTCAGAAAATCACGTTTTAAGGAAATCCCGCATCGTGCGAAATTATCTTGTTTTTCCTAAACAACACGTTGTAAGTCGAAAAGCTTTCATGTTGCGTGTATGTCTAAGTGTGTAGCCTCAAAAGAGAAGGCACAGGACAGTTTTCTCTCGAAAGGATATGTAAGAATACCACTTCATAAGGAAATACAGTTTTGCAGAGTAAAGACATATACGTACGCATTGGAAACTCTTTAGGAGAAGAAATAACGCATAGTACAAAATTAGCTTGTATCTCCAAAACTACACGTTGTATCTCGAAAGAATTGTTGTGGCGTGTACGTCTTAACATGTAGCATCTAAAGAGAACCAAAAGGAGAATTTTCTTTCGTCAAAATTTTTCAGAAAATCACGTTTTAAGGAAATCCCGCATCGTGCGAAATTATCTTGTTTTTCCTAAACAACACGTTGTAAGTCGAAAAGCTTTCATGTTGCGTGTATGTCTAAGTGTGTAGCCTCAAAAGAGAAGGCACAGGACAGTTTTCTCTCGAAAGGATATGTAAGAATACCACTTCATAAGGAAATACAGTTTTGCAGAGTAAAGACATATACGTACGCATTGGAAACTCTTTACGAGAAGAAATAACGCATAGTACAAAATTAGCTTGTATCTCCAAAACTACACGTTGTATCTCGAAAAGAATTGTTGTGGCGTGTACGTCTTAACATGAAGCATCTAAAGAGAACCAAAAGGAGAATTTTCTTTCGTCAAAATTTTTCAGAAAATCACGTTTTAAGGAAATCCCGCATCGTGCGAAATTATCTTGTTTTTCCTAAACAACACGTTGTAAGTCGAAAAGCTTTCATGTTGCGTGTATGTCTAAGTGTGTAGCCTCAAAAGAGAAGGCACAGGACAGTTTTCTCTCGAAAGGATATGTAAGAATACCACTTCATAAGGAAATACAGTTTTGCAGAGTAAAGACATATACGTACGCATTGGAAACTCTTTACGAGAAGAAATAACGCATAGTACAAAATTAGCTTGTATCTCCAAAACTACACGTTGTATCTCGAAAAGAATTGTTGTGGCGTGTACGTCTTAACATGTAGCATCTAAAGAGAACCAAAAGGTGAATTTTCTTTCGTCAAAATTTTTCAGAAAATCACGTTTTAAGGAAATCCCGCATCGTGCGAAATTATCTTGTTTTTCCTAAACAACACGTTGTAAGTCGAAAAGCTTTCATGTTGCGTGTATGTCTAAGTGTGTAGCCTCAATAGAGAAGGCACAGGACAGTTTTCTCTCGAAAGGATATGTAAGAATACCACTTCATAAGGAAATACAGTTTTGCAGAGTAAAGACATATACGTACGCATTGGAAACTCTTTACGAGAAGAAATAACGCATAGTACAAAATTAGCTTGTATCTCCAAAACTACACGTTGTATCTCGAAAAGAATTGTTGTGGCGTGTACGTCTTAACATGTAGCATCTAAAGGGAACCAAAAGGAGAATTTTCTTTCGTCAAAATTTTTCAGAAAATCACGTTTTAAGGAAATCCCGCATCGTGCGAAATTATCTTGTTTTTCCTAAACAACACGTTGTAAGTCGAAAAGCTTTCATGTTGCGTGTATGTCTAAGTGTGTAGCCTCAAAAGAGAAGGCACAGGACAGTTTTCTCTCGAAAGGATATGTAAGAATACCACTTCATAAGGAAATACAGTTTTGCAGAGTAAAGACATATACGTACGCATTGGAAACTCTTTACGAGAAGAAATAACGCATAGTACAAAATTAGCTTGTATCTCCAAAACTACACGTTGTATCTCGAAAAGAATTGTTGTGGAGTGTACGTCTTAACATGTAGCATCTAAAGAGAACGAAAAGGAGAATTTTCTTTCGTCAAAATTTTTCAGAAAATCACGTTTATGGAAATCCCGCATCGTGCGAAATTATCTTGTTTTTCCTAAACAACACGTTGTAAGTCGAAAAGCTTTCATGTTGCGTGTATGTCTAAGTGTGTAGCCTCAAAAGAGAAGGCACAGGACAGTTTTCTCTCGAAAGGATATGTAAGAATACCACTTCATAAGGAAATACAGTTTTGCAGGGTAAAGACATATACGTACGCATTGGAAACTCTTTACGAGAAGAAATAACGCATAGTACAAAATTAGCTTGTATCTCCAAAACTACACGTTGTATCTCGAAAAGAATTGTTGTGGCGTGTACGTCTTAACATGTAGCATCTAAAGAGAACGAAAAGGAGAATTTTCTTTCGTCAAAATTTTTCAGAAAATCACGTTTTAAGGAAATCCCGCATCGTGCGAAATTATCTTGTTTTTCCTAAACAACACGTTGTAAGTCGAAAAGCTTTCATGTTGCGTGTATGTCTAAGTGTGTAGCCTCAAAAGAGAAGGCACAGGACAGTTTTCTCTCGAAAGGATATGTAAGAATACCACTTCATAAGGAAATACAGTTTTGCAGGGTAAAGACATATACGTACGCATTGGAAACTCTTTACGAGAAGAAATAACGCATAGTACAAAATTAGCTTGTATCTCCAAAACTACACGTTGTATCTCGAAAGAATTGTTGTGGCGTGTACGTCTTAACATGTAGCATCTAAAGAGAACCAAAAGGTGAATTTTCTTTCGTCAAAATTTTTCAGAAAATCACGTTTTAAGGAAATCCCGCATCGTGCGAAATTATCTTGTTTTTCCTAAACAACACGTTGTAAGTCGAAAAGCTTTCATGTTGCGTGTATGTCTAAGTGTGTAGCCTCAAAAGAGAAGGCACAGGACAGTTTTCTCTCGAAAGGATATGTAAGAATACCACTTCATAAGGAAATACAGTTTTGCAGAGTAAAGACATATACGTACGCATTGGAAACTCTTTAGGAGAAGAAATAACGCATAGTACAAAATTAGCTTGTATCTCCAAAACTACACGTTGTATCTCGAAAGAATTGTTGTGGCGTGTACGTCTTAACATGTAGCATCTAAAGAGAACCAAAAGGAGAATTTTCTTTCGTCAAAATTTTTCAGAAAATCACGTTTTAAGGAAATCCCGCATCGTGTGAAATTATCTTGTTTTTCCTAAACAACACGTTGTAAGTCGAAAAGCTTTCATGTTGCGTGTATGTCTAAGTGTGTAGCCTCAAAAGAGAAGGCACAGGACAGTTTTCTCTCGAAAGGATATGTAAGAATACCACTTCATAAGGAAATACAGTTTTGCAGAGTAAAGACATATACGTACGCATTGGAAACTCTTTAGGAGAAGAAATAACGCATAGTACAAAATTAGCTTGTATCTCCAAAACTACACGTTGTATCTCGAAAAGAATTGTTGTGGCGTGTACGTCTTAACATGTAGCATCTAAAGAGAACCAAAAGGAGAATTTTCTTTCGTCAAAATTTTTCAGAAAATCACGTTTTAAGGAAATCCCGCATCGTGCGAAATTATCTTGTTTTTCCTAAACAACACGTTGTAAGTCGAAAAGCTTTCATGTTGCGTGTATGTCTAAGTGTGTAGCCTCAAAAGAGAAGGCACAGGACAGTTTTCTCTCGAAAGGATATGTAAGAATACCACTTCATAAGGAAATACAGTTTTGCAGAGTAAAGACATATACGTACGCATTGGAAACTCTTTAGGAGAAGAAATAACGCATAGTACAAAATTAGCTTGTATCTCCAAAACTACACGTTGTATCTCGAAAGAATTGTTGTGGCGTGTACGTCTTAACATGTAGCATCTAAAGAGAACCAAAAGGAGAATTTTCTTTCGTCAAAATTTTTCAGAAAATCACCTTTTAAGGAAATCCCGCATCGTGCGAAATTATCTTGTTTTTCCTAAACAACACGTTGTAAGTCGAAAAGCTTTCATGTTGCGTGTATGTCTAAGTGTGTAGCCTCAAAAGAGAAGGCACAGGACAGTTTTCTCTCGAAAGGATATGTAAGAATACCACTTCATAAGGAAATACAGTTTTGCAGAGTAAAGACATATACGTACGCATTGGAAACTCTTTACGAGAAGAAATAACGCATAGTACAAAATTAGCTTGTATCTCCAAAACTACACGTTGTATCTCGAAAAGAATTGTTGTGGCGTGTACGTCTTAACATGTAGCATCTAAAGAGAACGAAAAGGAGAATTTTCTTTCGTCAAAATTTTTCAGAAAATCACGTTTATGGAAATCCCGCATCGTGCGAAATTATCTTGTTTTTCCTAAACAACACGTTGTAAGTCGAAAAGCTTTCATGTTGCGTGTATGTCTAAGTGTGTAGCCTCAAAAGAGAAGGCACAGGACAGTTTTCTCTCGAAAGGATATGTAAGAATACCACTTCATAAGGAAATACAGTTTTGCAGGGTAAAGACATATACGTACGCATTGGAAACTCTTTACGAGAAGAAATAACGCATAGTACAAAATTAGCTTGTATCTCCAAAACTACACGTTGTATCTCGAAAAGAATTGTTGTGGCGTGTACGTCTTAACATGTAGCATCTAAAGAGAACGAAAAGGAGAATTTTCTTTCGTCAAAATTTTTCAGAAAATCACGTTTTAAGGAAATCCCGCATCGTGCGAAATTATCTTGTTTTTCCTAAACAACACGTTGTAAGTCGAAAAGCTTTCATGTTGCGTGTATGTCTAAGTGTGTAGCCTCAAAAGAGAAGGCACAGGACAGTTTTCTCTCGAAAGGATATGTAAGAATACCACTTCATAAGGAAATACAGTTTTGCAGGGTAAAGACATATACGTACGCATTGGAAACTCTTTACGAGAAGAAATAACGCATAGTACAAAATTAGCTTGTATCTCCAAAACTACACGTTGTATCTCGAAAAGAATTGTTGTGGCGTGTACGTCTTAACATGTAGCATCTAAAGAGAACCAAAAGGTGAATTTTCTTTCGTCAAAATTTTTCAGAAAATCACGTTTTAAGGAAATCCCGCATCGTGCGAAATTATCTTGTTTTTCCTAAACAACACGTTGTAAGTCGAAAAGCTTTCATGTTGCGTGTATGTCTAAGTGTGTAGCCTCAAAAGAGAAGGCACAGGACAGTTTTCTCTCGAAAGGATATGTAAGAATACCACTTCATAAGGAAATACAGTTTTGCAGAGTAAAGACATATACGTACGCATTGGAAACTCTTTAGGAGAAGAAATAACGCATAGTACAAAATTAGCTTGTATCTCCAAAACTACACGTTGTATCTCGAAAGAATTGTTGTGGCGTGTACGTCTTAACATGTAGCATCTAAAGAGAACCAAAAGGAGAATTTTCTTTCGTCAAAATTTTTCAGAAAATCACGTTTTAAGGAAATCCCGCATCGTGTGAAATTATCTTGTTTTTCCTAAACAACACGTTGTAAGTCGAAAAGCTTTCATGTTGCGTGTATGTCTAAGTGTGTAGCCTCAAAAGAGAAGGCACAGGACAGTTTTCTCTCGAAAGGATATGTAAGAATACCACTTCATAAGGAAATACAGTTTTGCAGAGTAAAGACATATACGTACGCATTGGAAACTCTTTAGGAGAAGAAATAACGCATAGTACAAAATTAGCTTGTATCTCCAAAACTACACGTTGTATCTCGAAAAGAATTGTTGTGGCGTGTACGTCTTAACATGTAGCATCTAAAGAGAACCAAAAGGAGAATTTTCTTTCGTCAAAATTTTTCAGAAAATCACGTTTTAAGGAAATCCCGCATCGTGCGAAATTATCTTGTTTTTCCTAAACAACACGTTGTAAGTCGAAAAGCTTTCATGTTGCGTGTATGTCTAAGTGTGTAGCCTCAAAAGAGAAGGCACAGGACAGTTTTCTCTCGAAAGGATATGTAAGAATACCACTTCATAAGGAAATACAGTTTTGCAGAGTAAAGACATATACGTACGCATTGGAAACTCTTTAGGAGAAGAAATAACGCATAGTACAAAATTAGCTTGTATCTCCAAAACTACACGTTGTATCTCGAAAGAATTGTTGTGGCGTGTACGTCTTAACATGTAGCATCTAAAGAGAACCAAAAGGAGAATTTTCTTTCGTCAAAATTTTTCAGAAAATCACCTTTTAAGGAAATCCCGCATCGTGCGAAATTATCTTGTTTTTCCTAAACAACACGTTGTAAGTCGAAAAGCTTTCATGTTGCGTGTATGTCTAAGTGTGTAGCCTCAAAAGAGAAGGCACAGGACAGTTTTCTCTCGAAAGGATATGTAAGAATACCACTTCATAAGGAAATACAGTTTTGCAGAGTAAAGACATATACGTACGCATTGGAAACTCTTTACGAGAAGAAATAACGCATAGTACAAAATTAGCTTGTATCTCCAAAACTACACGTTGTATCTCGAAAAGAATTGTTGTGGCGTGTACGTCTTAACATGTAGCATCTAAAGAGAACCAAAAGGTGAATTTTCTTTCGTCAAAATTTTTCAGAAAATCACGTTTTAAGGAAATCCCGCATCGTGCGAAATTATCTTGTTTTTCCTAAACAACACGTTGTAAGTCGAAAAGCTTTCATGTTGCGTGTATGTCTAAGTGTGTAGCCTCAATAGAGAAGGCACAGGACAGTTTTCTCTCGAAAGGATATGTAAGAATACCACTTCATAAGGAAATACAGTTTTGCAGAGTAAAGACATATACGTACGCATTGGAAACTCTTTAGGAGAAGAAATAACGCATAGTACAAAATTAGCTTGTATCTCCAAAACTACACGTTGTATCTCGAAAAGAATTGTTGTGGCGTGTACGTCTTAACATGTAGCATCTAAAGAGAACCAAAAGGAGAATTTTCTTTCGTCAAAATTTTTCAGAAAATCACGTTTTAAGGAAATCCCGCATCGTGCGAAATTATCTTGTTTTTCCTAAACAACACGTTGTAAGTCGAAAAGCTTTCATGTTGCGTGTATGTCTAAGTGTGTAGCCTCAAAAGAGAAGGCACAGGACAGTTTTCTCTCGAAAGGATATGTAAGAATACCACTTCATAAGGAAATACAGTTTTGCAGAGTAAAGACATATACGTACGCATTGGAAACTCTTTAGGAGAAGAAATAACGCATAGTACAAAATTAGCTTGTATCTCCAAAACTACACGTTGTATCTCGAAAGAATTGTTGTGGCGTGTACGTCTTAACATGTAGCATCTAAAGAGAACCAAAAGGAGAATTTTCTTTCGTCAAAATTTTTCAGAAAATCACGTTTTAAGGAAATCCCGCATCGTGCGAAATTATCTTGTTTTTCCTAAACAACACGTTGTAAGTCGAAAAGCTTTCATGTTGCGTGTATGTCTAAGTGTGTAGCCTCAAAAGAGAAGGCACAGGACAGTTTTCTCTCGAAAGGATATGTAAGAATACCACTTCATAAGGAAATACAGTTTTGCAGAGTAAAGACATATACGTACGCATTGGAAACTCTTTAGGAGAAGAAATAACGCATAGTACAAAATTAGCTTGTATCTCCAAAACTACACGTTGTATCTCGAAAGAATTGTTGTGGCGTGTACGTCTTAACATGTAGCATCTAAAGAGAACCAAAAGGAGAATTTTCTTTCGTCAAAATTTTTCAGAAAATCACGTTTTAAGGAAATCCCGCATCGTGCGAAATTATCTTGTTTTTCCTAAACAACACGTTGTAAGTCGAAAAGCTTTCATGTTGCGTGTATGTCTAAGTGTGTAGCCTCAAAAGAGAAGGCACAGGACAGTTTTCTCTCGAAAGGATATGTAAGAATACCACTTCATAAGGAAATACAGTTTTGCAGAGTAAAGACATATACGTACGCATTGGAAACTCTTTACGAGAAGAAATAACGCATAGTACAAAATTAGCTTGTATCTCCAAAACTACACGTTGTATCTCGAAAAGAATTGTTGTGGCGTGTACGTCTTAACATGAAGCATCTAAAGAGAACCAAAAGGAGAATTTTCTTTCGTCAAAATTTTTCAGAAAATCACGTTTTAAGGAAATCCCGCATCGTGCGAAATTATCTTGTTTTTCCTAAACAACACGTTGTAAGTCGAAAAGCTTTCATGTTGCGTGTATGTCTAAGTGTGTAGCCTCAAAAGAGAAGGCACAGGACAGTTTTCTCTCGAAAGGATATGTAAGAATACCACTTCATAAGGAAATACAGTTTTGCAGAGTAAAGACATATAAGTACGCATTGGAAACTCTTTACGAGAAGAAATAACGCATAGTACAAAATTAGCTTGTATCTCCAAAACTACACGTTGTATCTCGAAAAGAATTGTTGTGGCGTGTACGTCTTAACATGTAGCATCTAAAGAGAACCAAAAGGTGAATTTTCTTTCGTCAAAATTTTTCAGAAAATCACGTTTTAAGGAAATCCCGCATCGTGCGAAATTATCTTGTTTTTCCTAAACAACACGTTTTAAGTCGAAAAGCTTTCATGTTGCGTGTATGTCTAAGTGTGTAGCCTCAAAAGAGAAGGCACAGGACAGTTTTCTCTCGAAAGGATATGTAAGAATACCACTTCATAAGGAAATACAGTTTTGCAGAGTAAAGACATATACGTACGCATTGGAAACTCTTTACGAGAAGAAATAACGCATAGTACAAAATTAGCTTGTATCTCCAAAACTACACGTTGTATCTCGAAAAGAATTGTTGTGGCGTGTACGTCTTAATATGTAGCATCTAAAGGGAACCAAAAGGAGAATTTTCTTCCTTCAAAATTTTTCAGAAAATCACGTTTTAAGGAAATCCCGCATCGTGCGAAATTATCTTGTTTTTCCTAAACAACACGTTGTAAGTCGAAAAGCTTTCATGTTGCGTGTATGTCTAAGTGTGTAGCCTCAAAAGAGAAGGCACAGGACAGTTTTCTCTCGAAAGGATATGTAAGAATACCACTTCATAAGGAAATACAGTTTTGCAGAGTAAAGACATATACGTACGCATTGGAAACTCTTTAGGAGAAGAAATAACGCATAGTACAAAATTAGCTTGTATCTCCAAAACTACACGTTGTATCTCGAAAAGAATTGTTGTGGCGTGTACGTCTTAACATGTAGCATCTAAAGAGAACCAAAAGGAGAATTTTCTTTCGTCAAAATTTTTCAGAAAATCACGTTTTAAGGAAATCCCGCATCGTGCGAAATTATCTTGTTTTTCCTAAACAACACGTTGTAAGTCGAAAAGCTTTCATGTTGCGTGTATGTCTAAGTGTGTAGCCTCAAAAGAGAAGGCACAGGACAGTTTTCTCTCGAAAGGATATGTAAGAATACCACTTCATAAGGAAATACAGTTTTGCAGAGTAAAGACATATACGTACGCATTGGAAACTCTTTAGGAGAAGAAATAACGCATAGTACAAAATTAGCTTGTATCTCCAAAACTACACGTTGTATCTCGAAAAGAATTGTTGTGGCGTGTACGTCTTAACATGTAGCATCTAAAGAGAACCAAAAGGAGAATTTTCTTTCGTCAAAATTTTTCAGAAAATCACGTTTTAAGGAAATCCCGCATCGTGCGAAATTATCTTGTTTTTCCTAAACAACACGTTGTAAGTCGAAAAGCTTTCATGTTGCGTGTATGTCTAAGTGTGTAGCCTCAAAAGAGAAGGCACAGGACAGTTTTCTCTCGAAAGGATATGTAAGAATACCACTTCATAAGGAAATACAGTTTTGCAGAGTAAAGACATATACGTACGCATTGGAAACTCTTTAGGAGAAGAAATAACGCATAGTACAAAATTAGCTTGTATCTCCAAAACTACACGTTGTATCTCGAAAGAATTGTTGTGGCGTGTACGTCTTAACATGTAGCATCTAAAGAGAACCAAAAGGAGAATTTTCTTTCGTCAAAATTTTTCAGAAAATCACGTTTTAAGGAAATCCCGCATCGTGCGAAATTATCTTGTTTTTCCTAAACAACACGTTGTAAGTCGAAAAGCTTTCATGTTGCGTGTATGTCTAAGTGTGTAGCCTCAAAAGAGAAGGCACAGGACAGTTTTCTCTCGAAAGGATATGTAAGAATACCACTTCATAAGGAAATACAGTTTTGCAGAGTAAAGACATATACGTACGCATTGGAAACTCTTTAGGAGAAGAAATAACGCATAGTACAAAATTAGCTTGTATCTCCAAAACTACACGTTGTATCTCGAAAGAATTGTTGTGGCGTGTACGTCTTAACATGTAGCATCTAAAGAGAACCAAAAGGAGAATTTTCTTTCGTCAAAATTTTTCAGAAAATCACGTTTTAAGGAAATCCCGCATCGTGCGAAATTATCTTGTTTTTCCTAAACAACACGTTGTAAGTCGAAAAGCTTTCATGTTGCGTGTATGTCTAAGTGTGTAGCCTCAAAAGAGAAGGCACAGGACAGTTTTCTCTCGAAAGGATATGTAAGAATACCACTTCATAAGGAAATACAGTTTTGCAGAGTAAAGACATATACGTACGCATTGGAAACTCTTTACGAGAAGAAATAACGCATAGTACAAAATTAGCTTGTATCTCCAAAACTACACGTTGTATCTCGAAAAGAATTGTTGTGGCGTGTACGTCTTAACATGAAGCATCTAAAGAGAACCAAAAGGAGAATTTTCTTTCGTCAAAATTTTTCAGAAAATCACGTTTTAAGGAAATCCCGCATCGTGCGAAATTATCTTGTTTTTCCTAAACAACACGTTGTAAGTCGAAAAGCTTTCATGTTGCGTGTATGTCTAAGTGTGTAGCCTCAAAAGAGAAGGCACAGGACAGTTTTCTCTCGAAAGGATATGTAAGAATACCACTTCATAAGGAAATACAGTTTTGCAGAGTAAAGACATATAAGTACGCATTGGAAACTCTTTACGAGAAGAAATAACGCATAGTACAAAATTAGCTTGTATCTCCAAAACTACACGTTGTATCTCGAAAAGAATTGTTGTGGCGTGTACGTCTTAACATGTAGCATCTAAAGAGAACCAAAAGGTGAATTTTCTTTCGTCAAAATTTTTCAGAAAATCACGTTTTAAGGAAATCCCGCATCGTGCGAAATTATCTTGTTTTTCCTAAACAACACGTTTTAAGTCGAAAAGCTTTCATGTTGCGTGTATGTCTAAGTGTGTAGCCTCAAAAGAGAAGGCACAGGACAGTTTTCTCTCGAAAGGATATGTAAGAATACCACTTCATAAGGAAATACAGTTTTGCAGAGTAAAGACATATACGTACGCATTGGAAACTCTTTACGAGAAGAAATAACGCATAGTACAAAATTAGCTTGTATCTCCAAAACTACACGTTGTATCTCGAAAAGAATTGTTGTGGCGTGTACGTCTTAATATGTAGCATCTAAAGGGAACCAAAAGGAGAATTTTCTTCCTTCAAAATTTTTCAGAAAATCACGTTTTAAGGAAATCCCGCATCGTGCGAAATTATCTTGTTTTTCCTAAACAACACGTTGTAAGTCGAAAAGCTTTCATGTTGCGTGTATGTCTAAGTGTGTAGCCTCAAAAGAGAAGGCACAGGACAGTTTTCTCTCGAAAGGATATGTAAGAATACCACTTCATAAGGAAATACAGTTTTGCAGATTAAAGACATATACGTACGCATTGGAAACTCTTTAGGAGAAGAAATAACGCATAGTACAAAATTAGCTTGTATCTCCAAAACTACACGTTGTATCTCGAAAAGAATTGTTGTGGCGTGTACGTCTTAACATGTAGCATCTAAAGAGAACCAAAAGGAGAATTTTCTTTCGTCAAAATTTTTCAGAAAATCACGTTTTAAGGAAATCCCGCATCGTGCGAAATTATCTTGTTTTTCCTAAACAACACGTTGTAAGTCGAAAAGCTTTCATGTTGCGTGTATGTCTAAGTGTGTAGCCTCAAAAGAGAAGGCACAGGACAGTTTTCTCTCGAAAGGATATGTAAGAATACCACTTCATAAGGAAATACAGTTTTGCAGAGTAAAGACATATACGTACGCATTGGAAACTCTTTACGAGAAGAAATAACGCATAGTACAAAATTAGCTTGTATCTCCAAAACTACACGTTGTATCTCGAAAAGAATTGTTGTGGCGTGTACGTCTTAACATGTAGCATCTAAAGAGAACCAAAAGGAGAATTTTCTTTCGTCAAAATTTTTCAGAAAATCACGTTTTAAGGAAATCCCGCATCGTGCGAAATTATCTTGTTTTTCCTAAACAACACGTTGTAAGTCGAAAAGCTTTCATGTTGCGTGTATGTCTAAGTGTGTAGCCTCAAAAGAGAAGGCACAGGACAGTTTTCTCTCGAAAGGATATGTAAGAATACCACTTCATAAGGAAATACAGTTTTGCAGAGTAAAGACATATACGTACGCATTGGAAACTCTTTACGAGAAGAAATAACGCATAGTACAAAATTAGCTTGTATCTCCAAAACTACACGTTGTATCTCGAAAAGAATTGTTGTGGCGTGTACGTCTTAACATGTAGCATCTAAAGAGAACCAAAAGGAGAATTTTCTTTCGTCAAAATTTTTCAGAAAATCACGTTTTAAGGAAATCCCGCATCGTGCGAAATTATCTTGTTTTTCCTAAACAACACGTTGTAAGTCGAAAAGCTTTCATGTTGCGTGTATGTCTAAGTGTGTAGCCTCAAAAGAAAAGGCACAGGACAGTTTTCTCTCGAAAGGATATGTAAGAATACCACTTCATAAGGAAATAGAGTTTTGCAGAGTAAAGACATATACGTACGCATTGGAAACTCTTTACGAGAAGAAATAACGCATAGTACAAAATTAGCTTGTATCTCCAAAACTACACGTTGTATCTCGAAAAGAATTGTTGTGGCGTGTACGTCTTAACATGTAGCATCTAAAGAGAACCAAAAGGAGAATTTTCTTTCGTCAAAATTTTTCAGAAAATCACGTTTTAAGGAAATCCCGCATCGTGCGAAATTATCTTGTTTTTCCTAAACAAAACCTTGTAAGTCGAAAAGCTTTCATGTTGCGTGTATGTCTAAGTGTGTAGCCTCAAAAGAGAAGGCACAGGACAGTTTTCTCTCGAAAGGATATGTAAGAATACCACTTCATAAGGAAATACAGTTTTGCAGAGTAAAGACATATACGTACGCATTGGAAACTCTTTACGAGAAGAAATAACGCATAGTACAAAATTAGCTTGTATCTCCAAAACTACACGTTGTATCTCGAAAAGAATTGTTGTGGCGTGTACGTCTTAACATGTAGCATCTAAAGAGAACCAAAAGGTGAATTTTCTTTCGTCAAAATTTTTCAGAAAATCACGTTTTAAGGAAATCCCGCATCGTGCGAAATTATCTTTTTTTCCTAAACAACACGTTGTAAGTCGAAAAGCTTTCATGTTGCGTGTATGTCTAAGTGTGTAGCCTCAAAAGAGAAGGCACAGGACAGTTTTCTCTCGAAAGGATATGTAAGAATACCACTTCATAAGGAAATACAGTTTTGCAGAGTAAAGACATATACGTACGCATTGGAAACTCTTTACGAGAAGAAATAACGCATAGTACAAAATTAGCTTGTATCTCCAAAACTACACGTTGTATCTCGAAAAGAATTGTTGTGGCGTGTACGTCTTAACATGTAGCATCTAAAGGGCACCAAAAGGAGAATTTTCTTTCGTCAAAATTTTTAAGAAAATCACGTTTTAAGGAAATCCCGCATCGTGCGAAATTATCTTGTTTTTCCTAACAACACGTTGTAAGTCGAAAAGCTTTCATGTTGCGTGTATGTCTAAGTGTGTAGCCTCAAAAGAGAAGGCACAGGACAGTTTTCTCTCGAAAGGATGTGTAAGAATACCACTTCATAAGGAAATACAATTTTGCAGAGTAAAGACATATACGTACACATTGGAAACTCTTTATGAGAAGAAATAACGCATAGTACAAAATTAGCTTGTATCTCCAAAACTACACGTTGTATCTCGAAAAGAATTGTTGTGGCGTGTACGTCTTAACATGTAGCATCTAAAGAGAACCAAAAGGAGAATTTTCTTTCGTCAAAATTTTTCAGAAAATCACGTTTTAAGGAAATCCCGCATCGTGCGAAATTATCTTGTTTTTCCTAAACAACACGTTGTAAGTCGAAAAGCTTTCATGTTGCGTGTATGTCTAAGTGTGTAGCCTCAAAACAGAAGGCACAGGACAGTTTTCTCTCGAAAGGATATGTAAGAATACCACTTCATAAGGAAATACAGTTTTGCAGAGTAAAGACATATACGTACGCATTGGAAACTCTTTACGAGAAGAAATAACGCATAGTACAAAATTAGCTTGTATCTCCAAAACTACACGTTGTATCTCGAAAAGAATTGTTGTGGCGTGTACGTCTTAACATGTAGCATCTAAAGAGAACCAAAAGGAGAATTTTCTTTCGTCAAAATTTTTCAGAAAATCACGTTTTAAGGAAATCCCGCATCGTGCGAAATTATCTTGTTTTTCCTAAACAACACGTTGTAAGTCGAAAAGCTTTCATGTTGCGTGTATGTCTAAGTGTGTAGCCTCAAAAGAGAAGGCACAGGACAGTTTTCTCTCGAAAGGATATGTAAGAATACCACTTCATAAGGAAATACAGTTTTGCAGAGTAAAGACATATACGTACGCATTGGAAACTCTTTACGAGAAGAAATAACGCATAGTACAAAATAAGCTTGTATCTCCAAAACTACACGTTGTATCTCGAGAAGAATTGTTGTGGCGTGTACGTCTTAACATGTAGCATCTAAAGAGAACCAAAAGGAGAATTTTCTTTCGTCAAAATTTTTCAGAAAATCACGTTTTAAGGAAATCCCGCATCGTGCGAAATTATCTTGTTTTTCCTAAACAACACGTTGTAAGTCGAAAAGCTTTCATGTTGCGTGTATGTCTAAGTGTGTAGCCTCAAAAGAAAAGGCACAGGACAGTTTTCTCTCGAAAGCATATGTAAGAATACCACTTCATAAGGAAATAGAGTTTTGCAGAGTAAAGACATATACGTACGCATTGGAAACTCTTTACGAGAAGAAATAACGCATAGTAGAAAATTAGCTTGTATCTCCAAAACTACACGTTGTATCTCGAAAAGAATTGTTGTGGCGTGTACGTCTTAACATGTAGCATCTAAAGAGAACCAAAAGGAGAATTTTCTTTCGTCAAAATTTTTCAGAAAATCACGTTTTAAGGAAATCCCGCATCGTGCGAAATTATCTTGTTTTTCCTAAACAAAACGTTGTAAGTCGAAAAGCTTTCATGTTGCGTGTATGTCTAAGTGTGTAGCCTCAAAAGAGAAGGCACAGGACAGTTTTCTCTCGAAAGGATATGTAAGAATACCACTTCATAAGGAAATACAGTTTTGCAGAGTAAAGACATATACGTACGCATTGGAAACTCTTTACGAGAAGAAATAACGCATAGTACAAAATTAGCTTGTATCTCCAAAACTACACGTTGTATCTCGAAAAGAATTGTTGTGGCGTGTACGTCTTAATATGTAGCATCTAAAGGGAACCAAAAGGAGAATTTTCTTCCTTCAAAATTTTTCAGAAAATCACGTTTTAAGGAAATCCCGCATCGTGCGAAATTATCTTGTTTTTCCTAAACAACACGTTGTAAGTCGAAAAGCTTTCATGTTGCGTGTATGTCTAAGTGTGTAGCCTCAAAAGAAAAGGCACAGGACAGTTTTCTCTCGAAAGCATATGTAAGAATACCACTTCATAAGGAAATAGAGTTTTGCAGAGTAAAGACATATACGTACGCATTGGAAACTCTTTACGAGAAGAAATAACGCATAGTAGAAAATTAGCTTGTATCTCCAAAACTACACGTTGTATCTCGAAAAGAATTGTTGTGGCGTGTACGTCTTAACATGTAGCATCTAAAGAGAACCAAAAGGAGAATTTTCTTTCGTCAAAATTTTTCAGAAAATCACGTTTTAAGGAAATCCCGCATCGTGCGAAATTATCTTGTTTTTCCTAAACAAAACGTTGTAAGTCGAAAAGCTTTCATGTTGCGTGTATGTCTAAGTGTGTAGCCTCAAAAGAGAAGGCACAGGACAGTTTTCTCTCGAAAGGATATGTAAGAATACCACTTCATAAGGAAATACAGTTTTGCAGAGTAAAGACATATACGTACGCATTGGAAACTCTTTACGAGAAGAAATAACGCATAGTACAAAATTAGCTTGTATCTCCAAAACTACACGTTGTATCTCGAAAAGAATTGTTGTGGCGTGTACGTCTTAATATGTAGCATCTAAAGGGAACCAAAAGGAGAATTTTCTTCCTTCAAAATTTTTCAGAAAATCACGTTTTAAGGAAATCCCGCATCGTGCGAAATTATCTTGTTTTTCCTAAACAACACGTTGTAAGTCGAAAAGCTTTCATGTTGCGTGTATGTCTAAGTGTGTAGCCTCAAAAGACAAGGCACAGGACAGTTTTCTCTCGAAAGGATATGTAAGAATACCACTTCATAAGGAAATACAGTTTTGCAGAGTAAAGACATATACGTACGCATTGGAAACTCTTTACGAGAAGAAATAACGCATAGTACAAAATTAGCTTGTATCTCCAAAACTACACGTTGTATCTCGAAAAGAATTGTTGTGGCGTGTACGTCTTAACATGTAGCATCTAAAGAGAACCAAAAGGAGAATTTTCTTTCGTCAAAATTTTTCAGAAAATCACGTTTTAAGGAAATCCCGCATCGTGCGAAATTATCTTGTTTTTCCTAAACAACACGTTGTAAGTCGAAAAGCTTTCATGTTGCGTGTATGTCTAAGTGTGTAGCCTCAATAGAGAAGGCACAGGACAGTTTTCTCTCGAAAGGATATGTAAGAATACCACTTCATAAGGAAATACAGTTTTGCAGAGTAAAGACATATACGTACGCATTGGAAACTCTTTACGAGAAGAAATAAGGCATAGTACAAAATTAGCTTGTATCTCCAAAACTACACGTTGTATCTCGAAAAGAATTGTTGTGGCGTGTACGTCTTAACATGTAGCATCTAAAGAGAACCAAAAGGAGAATTTTCTTTCGTCAAAATTTTTCAGAAAATCACGTTTTAAGGAAATCCCGCATCGTGCGAAATTATCTTGTTTTTCCTAAACAACACGTTGTAAGTCGAAAAGCTTTCATGTTGCGTGTATGTCTAAGTGTGTAGCCTCAAAAGAGAAGGCACAGGACAGTTTTCTCTCGAAAGGATATGTAAGAATACCACTTCATAAGGAAATACAGTTTTGCAGAGTAAAGACATATACGTACGCATTGGAAACTCTTTTTTTTTTTTTTTTTTTTTTTTTTTTTTTTGAGAATTTTTTTTTATTCGATATAATTTATTTACATTTCAAATGATTTCCCCTTTTCTAGCCCCCCCACTCCCCGAAAGTCCCGCAAGCCCCCTTCTCCTCCCCTGTCCTCCCACCCACCCCTTCCCACTTCCCCGTTCTGGTTTTGCTGAATACTGTTTCACTGAGTCTTTCCAGAACCAGGGGCCACTCCTCCTTTCTTCTTGTACCTCATTTGATGTGTGGATTATGTTTTGGGTATTCCAGTTTTCTAGGTTAATATCCACTTATTCGTGAGTGCATACCATGATTCACCTTTTGAGTCTGGGTTACCTCACTTAGTATGATATTCTCTAGCTCCATCCATTTGCCTAAGAATTTCATGAATTCATTGTTTCTAATGGCTGAATAGTACTCCATTGTGTAGATATACCACATTTTTTGCATCCACTCTTCTGTTGAGGGATACCTGGGTTCTTTCCAGCATCTGGCAATTACAAATAGGGCTGCTATGAACATAGTAGAACATGTATCCTTATTACATGGTGGGGAGTCTTCTGGGTATATGCCCAGGAGTGGTATAGCAGGATCTTCTGGAAGTAAGGTGCCCAGTTTTCGGAGGAACCGCCAGACTGATTTCCAGAGTGGTTGTACCAATTTGCAACCCCACCAGCAGTGGAGGAGTGTTCCTCTTTCTCCACACCCTCTCCAACACCTGCTGTCTCCTGAATTTTTAATCTTAGCCATTCTGACTGGTGTAAGATGAAATCTTAGGGTTGTTTTGATTTGCATTTCCCTAATGACTAATGAAGTTGAGCATTTTTTAAGATGCTTCTCCGCCATCTGAAGTTCTTCAGGTGAGAATTCTTTGTTTAACTCTGTACCCCATTTTTTAATAGGGTTGTTTGGTTTTCTGGAGTCTAACTTCTTGAGTTCTTTATATATATTGGATATTAGCCCTCTATCTGATGTAGGATTGGTGAAGATCTTTTCCCAATTTGTTGGTTGCCGATTTGTCCTCTTGATGGTGTCCTTTGCCTTACAGAAACTTTGTAATTTTATGAGGTCCCATTTGTCAATTCTTGCTCTTAGAGCATACGCTATTGGTGTTCTGTTCAGAAACTTTCTCCCTGTACCGATGTCCTCAAGGGTCTTCCCCAGTTTTTTTTCTATTAGCTTCAGAGTGTCTGGCTTTATGTGGAGGTCCTTGATCCATTTGGATTTGAGCTTAGTACAAGGAGACAAGGATGGATCAATTCGCATTCTTCTGCATGCTGACCTCCAGTTGAACCAGCACCATTTGTTGAAAAGGCTATCTTTTTTCCATTGGATGTTTTCAGCCTCTTTGTCGAGGATCAAGTGGCCATAGGTGTGTGGGTTCATTTCTGGATCTTCAATCCTGTTCCATTGATCCTCCTGTCTGTCACTGTACCAATACCATGCAGTTTTTAACACTATTGCTCTGTAGTATTGCTTGAGGTCAGGGATACTGATTCCCCCAGATTTCCTTTTGTTGCTGAGAATAGTTTTAGCTATCCTGGGTTTTTTGTTGTTCCAGATGAATTTGATAATTGCTCTTTCTAGCTCTGTGAAGAATTGAGTTGGGATTTTGATGGGTATTGCATTGAATCTGTATAGTGCTTTAGGCAAAATGGCCATTTTAACTATATTGATTCTGCCGATCCATGAGCATGGGAGGTTTTCCCATTTTTTGAGGTCTTCTTCCATTTCCTTCTTCAGAGTCTTGAAGTTCTTGTCATACAGATCTTTCACATGTTTGGTAAGAGTCACCCCAAGATACTTTATACTGTTTGTGGCTATTGTGAAGGGGGTCATTTCCCTAATTTCTTTCTCAGCCTGCTTATCCTTTGAGTATAGGAAGGCCACTGATTTGCTTGAGTTGACTTTATAACCTGCCACTTTGCTGAAGTTGTTTATCAGCTGTAGGAGCTCTCTAGTGGAGTTCTTTGGGTCACTTAGGTAGACGATCATGTCGTCTGCAAATAATGATAGTTTGACTTCTTCCTTTCCAATTTGTATCCCTTTGACCTCCTTATGTTGTCGAATTGCCCGAGCTAGTACCTCAAGTACAATATTGAAAAGATAAGGAGAAAGGGGGCAGCCTTGTCTGGTCCCTGATTTCAGTGGGATTGCTTCAAGTTTCTCTCCATTTAGTTTGATGCTGGCTACCGGTTTGCTGTATATTGCTTTTACTATGTTTAGGTATGGGCCTTGAATTCCTGTTCTCTCCAAGACTTTAAGCATGAAGGGATGCTGAATTTTGTCAAATGCTTTTTCAGCATCCAATGAAATGACCATGTGGTTTTGTTCTTTGAGTTTGTTTATGTAGTGGATTGTATTGATGGATTTCCGTATATTGAACCAACCCTGCATTCCTGGGATAAAGCCTACTTGATCATGGTGGATGATCGTTTTGATGTGTTCTTGGATTCGGTTGGCAAGAATTTTATTGAGTATTTTTGCATCGATGTTCATAAGGGAAATTGGTCTGAAGTTCTCTTTCTTTGTTGGATCTTTGTGTGGCTTTGGTATCAGCGTAATTGTGGCTTCGTAGAAGGAATTGGGTAGTGTTCCTTCTGTTTCTATTTTGTGGAATAGTTTGAAGAGTATTGGTGTTAACTCTTCTTTGAAGGTCTGGTAGAATTCTGCACTGAAGCCATCTGGTCCTGTGCTTTTTTTGGTTGGAAGACTTTCTATGACTCCTTCTATTTCTTTAGGCATTATGGGACTGTTTAGATGGTCTAGTTGGTCCTGATTTAATTTTGGTATTTGGTATCTGTCAAGGAAATTGTCCATTTCCTCCATTGGAAACTCTTTACGAGAAGAAATAACGCATAGTACAAAATTAGCTTGTATCTCCAAAACTACACGTTGTATCTCGAAAAGAATTGTTGTGGCGTGTACGTCTTAACATGTAGCATCTAAAGAGAACCAAAAGGAGAATTTTCTTTCGTCAAAATTTTTCAGAAAATCACGTTTTAAGGAAATCCCGCATCGTGCGAAATTATCTTGTTTTTCCTAAACAACACGTTGTAAGTCGAAAAGCTTTCATGTTGCGTGTATGTCTAAGTGTGTAGCCTCAAAAGAGAAGGCACAGGACAGTTTTCTCTCGAAAGGATATGTAAGAATACCACTTCATAAGGAAATACAGTTTTGCAGAGTAAAGACATATACGTACGCATTGGAAACTCTTTACGAGAAGAAATAACGCATAGTACAAAATTAGCTTGTATCTCCAAAACTACACGTTGTATCTCGAAAAGAATTGTTGTGGCGTGTACGTCTTAACATGTAGCATCTAAAGAGAACCAAAAGGAGAATTTTCTTTCGTCAAAATTTTTCAGAAAATCACGTTTTAAGGAAATCCCGCATCGTGCGAAATTATCTTGTTTTTCCTAAACAACACGTTGTAAGTCGAAAAGCTTTCATGTTGCGTGTATGTCTAAGTGTGTAGCCTCAAAAGAGAAGGCACAGGACAGTTTTCTCTCAAAAGGATATGTAAGAATACCACTTCATAAGGAAATACAGTTTTGCAGAGTAAAGACATATACGTACGCATTGGAAACTCTTTAGGAGAAGAAATAACGCATAGTACAAAATTAGCTTGTATCTCCAAAACTACACGTTGTATCTCGAAAAGAATTGTTGTGGCGTGTACGTCTTAACATGTAGCATCTAAAGAGAACCAAAAGGAGAATTTTCTTTCGTCAAAATTTTACAGAAAATCACGTTTTAAGGAAATCCCGCATCGTGCGAAATTATCTTTTTTTCCTAAACAACACGTTGTAAGTCGAAAAGCTTTCATGTTGCGTGTATGTCTAAGTGTGTAGCCTCAAAAGAGAAGGCACAGGACAGTTTTCTCTCGAAAGGATATGTAAGAATACCACTTCATAAGGAAATACAGTTTTGCAGAGTAAAGACATATACGTACGCATTGGAAACTCTTTACGAGAAGAAATAACGCATAGTACAAAATTAGCTTGTATCTCCAAAACTACACGTTGTATCTCGAAAAGAATTGTTGTGGCGTGTACGTCTTAACATGTAGCATCTAAAGAGAACCAAAAGGAGAATTTTCTTTCGTCAAAATTTTTCAGAAAATCACGTTTTAAGGAAATCCCGCATCGTGCGAAATTATCTTGTTTTTCCTAAACAACACGTTGTAAGTCGAAAAGCTTTCATGTTGCGTGTATGTCTAAGTGTGTAGCCTCAAAAGAGAAGGCACAGGACAGTTTTCTCTCGAAAGGATATGTAAGAATACCACTTCATAAGGAAATACAGTTTTGCAGAGTAAAGACATATACGTACGCATTGGAAACTCTTTACGAGAAGAAATAACGCATAGTACAAAATTAGCTTGTATCTCCAAAACTACATGTTGTATCTCGAAAAGAATTGTTGTGGCGTGTACGTCTTAATATGTAGCATCTAAAGGGAACCAAAAGGAGAATTTTCTTCCTTCAAAATTTTTCAGAAAATCACGTTTTAAGGAAATCCCGCATCGTGCGAAATTATCTTGTTTTTCCTAAACAACACGTTGTAAGTCGAAAAGCTTTCATGTTGCGTGTATGTCTAAGTGTGTAGCCTCAAAAGAGAAGGCACAGGACAGTTTTCTCTCGAAAGGATATGTAAGAATACCACTTCATAAGGAAATACAGTTTTGCAGAGTAAAGACATATACGTACGCATTGGAAACTCTTTACGAGAAGAAATAACGCATAGTACAAAATTAGCTTGTATCTCCAAAACTACACGTTGTATCTCGAAAAGAATTGTTGTGGCGTGTACGTCTTAACATGTAGCATCTAAAGAGAACCAAAAGGAGAATTTTCTTTCGTCAAAATTTTTCAGAAAATCACGTTTTAAGGAAATCCCGCATCCTGCGAAATTATCTTGTTTTTCCTAAACAACACGTTGTAAGTCGAAAAGCTTTCATGTTGCGTGTATGTCTAAATGTGTAGCCTCAAAAGAGAAGGCACAGGACAGTTTTCTCTCGAAAGGATATGTAAGAATACCACTTCATAAGGAAATACAGTTTTGCAGAGTAAAGACATATACGTACGCATTGGAAACTCTTTTTTTTTTTTTTTTTTTTTTTTTTTTTGAGAATTTTTTTTTTTTATTATTCGATATAATTTATTTACATTTCAAATGATTTCCCCTTTTCTAGCCCCCCCACTCCCCGAAAGTCCCGCAAGCCCCCTTCTCCTCCCCTGTCCTCCCACCCACCCCTTCCCACTTCCCCGTTCTGGTTTTGCTGAATACTGTTTCACTGAGTCTTTCCAGAACCAGGGGCCACTCCTCCTTTCTTCTTGTACCTCATTTGATGTGTGGATTATGTTTTGGGTATTCCAGTTTTCTAGGTTAATATCCACTTATTAGTGAGTGCATACCATGATTCACCTTTTGAGTCTGGGTTACCTCACTTAGTATGATATTCTCTAGCTCCATCCATTTGCCTAAGAATTTCATGAATTCATTGTTTCTAATGGCTGAATAGTACTCCATTGTGTAGATATACCACATTTTTTGCATCCACTCTTCTGTTGAGGGATACCTGGGTTCTTTCCAGCATCTGGCAATTACAAATAGGGCTGCTATGAACATAGTAGAACATGTATCCTTATTACATGGTGGGGAGTCTTCTGGGTATATGCCCAGGAGTGGTATAGCAGGATCTTCTGGAAGTAAGGTGCCCAGTTTTCGGAGGAACCGCCAGACTGATTTCCAGAGTGGTTGTACCAATTTGCAACCCCACCAGCAGTGGAGGAGTGTTCCTCTTTCTCCACACCCTCTCCAACACCTGCTGTCTCCTGAATTTTTAATCTTAGCCATTCTGACTGGTGTAAGATGAAATCTTAGGGTTGTTTTGATTTGCATTTCCCTAATGACTAATGAAGTTGAGCATTTTTTAAGATGCTTCTCCGCCATCTGAAGTTCTTCAGGTGAGAATTCTTTGTTTAACTCTGTACCCCATTTTTTAATAGGGTTGTTTGGTTTTCTGGAGTCTAACTTCTTGAGTTCTTTATATATATTGGATATTAGCCCTCTATCTGATGTAGGATTGGTGAAGATCTTTTCCCAATTTGTTGGTTGCCGATTTGTCCTCTTGATGGTGTCCTTTGCCTTACAGAAACTTTGTAATTTTATGAGGTCCCATTTGTCAATTCTTGCTCTTAGAGCATACGCTATTGGTGTTCTGTTCAGAAACTTTCTCCCTGTACCGATGTCCTCAAGGGTCTTCCCCAGTTTTTTTTCTATTAGCTTCAGAGTGTCTGGCTTTATGTGGAGGTCCTTGATCCATTTGGATTTGAGCTTAGTACAAGGAGACAAGGATGGATCAATTCGCATTCTTCTGCATGCTGACCTCCAGTTGAACCAGCACCATTTGTTGAAAAGGCTATCTTTTTTCCATTGGATGTTTTCAGCCTCTTTGTCGAGGATCAAGTGGCCATAGGTGTGTGGGTTCATTTCTGGATCTTCAATCCTGTTCCATTGATCCTCCTGTCTGTCACTGTACCAATACCATGCAGTTTTTAACACTATTGCTCTGTAGTATTGCTTGAGGTCAGGGATACTGATTCCCCCAGATTTCCTTTTGTTGCTGAGAATAGTTTTAGCTATCCTGGGTTTTTTGTTGTTCCAGATGAATTTGATAATTGCTCTTTCTAGCTCTGTGAAGAATTGAGTTGGGATTTTGATGGGTATTGCATTGAATCTGTATAGTGCTTTAGGCAAAATGGCCATTTTAACTATATTGATTCTGCCGATCCATGAGCATGGGAGGTTTTCCCATTTTTTGAGGTCTTCTTCCATTTCCTTCTTCAGAGTCTTGAAGTTCTTGTCATACAGATCTTTCACATGTTTGGTAAGAGTCACCCCAAGATACTTTATACTGTTTGTGGCTATTGTGAAGGGGGTCATTTCCCTAATTTCTTTCTCAGCCTGCTTATCCTTTGAGTATAGGAAGGCCACTGATTTGCTTGAGTTGACTTTATAACCTGCCACTTTGCTGAAGTTGTTTATCAGCTGTAGGAGCTCTCTAGTGGAGTTCTTTGGGTCACTTAGGTAGACGATCATGTCGTCTGCAAATAATGATAGTTTGACTTCTTCCTTTCCAATTTGTATCCCTTTGACCTCCTTATGTTGTCGAATTGCCCGAGCTAGTACCTCAAGTACAATATTGAAAAGATAAGGAGAAAGGGGGCAGCCTTGTCTGGTCCCTGATTTCAGTGGGATTGCTTCAAGTTTCTCTCCATTTAGTTTGATGCTGGCTACCGGTTTGCTGTATATTGCTTTTACTATGTTTAGGTATGGGCCTTGAATTCCTGTTCTCTCCAAGACTTTAAGCATGAAGGGATGCTGAATTTTGTCAAATGCTTTTTCAGCATCCAATGAAATGACCATGTGGTTTTGTTCTTTGAGTTTGTTTATGTAGTGGATTGTATTGATGGATTTCCGTATATTGAACCAACCCTGCATTCCTGGGATAAAGCCTACTTGATCATGGTGGATGATCGTTTTGATGTGTTCTTGGATTCGGTTGGCAAGAATTTTATTGAGTATTTTTGCATCGATGTTCATAAGGGAAATTGGTCTGAAGTTCTCTTTCTTTGTTGGATCTTTGTGTGGCTTTGGTATCAGCGTAATTGTGGCTTCGTAGAAGGAATTGGGTAGTGTTCCTTCTGTTTCTATTTTGTGGAATAGTTTGAAGAGTATTGGTGTTAACTCTTCTTTGAAGGTCTGGTAGAATTCTGCACTGAAGCCATCTGGTCCTGTGCTTTTTTTGGTTGGAAGACTTTCTATGACTCCTTCTATTTCTTTAGGCATTATGGGACTGTTTAGATGGTCTAGTTGGTCCTGATTTAATTTTGGTATTTGGTATCTGTCAAGGAAATTGTCCATTTCCTCCATTGGAAACTCTTTACGAGAAGAAATAACGCATAGTACAAAATTAGCTTGTATCTCCAAAACTACACGTTGTATCTCGAAAAGAATTGTTGTGGCGTGTACGTCTTAACATGTAGCATCTAAAGAGAACCAAAAGGAGAATTTTCTTTCGTCAAAATTTTTCAGAAAATCACGTTTTAAGGAAATCCCGCATCGTGCGAAATTATCTTGTTTTTCCTAAACAACACGTTGTAAGTCGAAAAGCTTTCATGTTGCGTGTATGTCTAAGTGTGTAGCCTCAAAAGAGAAGGCACAGGACAGTTTTCTCTCGAAAGGATATGTAAGAATACCACTTCATAAGGAAATACAGTTTTGCAGAGTAAAGACATATACGTACGCATTGGAAACTCTTTACGAGAAGAAATAACGCATAGTACAAAATTAGCTTGTATCTCCAAAACTACACGTTGTATCTCGAAAAGAATTGTTGTGGCGTGTACGTCTTAACATGTAGCATCTAAAGAGAACCAAAAGGAGAATTTTCTTTCGTCAAAATTTTTCAGAAAATCACGTTTTAAGGAAATCCCGCATCGTGCGAAATTATCTTGTTTTTCCTAAACAACACGTTGTAAGTCGAAAAGCTTTCATGTTGCGTGTATGTCTAAGTGTGTAGCCTCAAAAGAGAAGGCACAGGACAGTTTTCTCTCAAAAGGATATGTAAGAATACCACTTCATAAGGAAATACAGTTTTGCAGAGTAAAGACATATACGTACGCATTGGAAACTCTTTACGAGAAGAAATAACGCATAGTACAAAATTAGCTTGTATCTCCAAAACTACACGTTGTATCTCGAAAAGAATTGTTGTGGCGTGTACGTCTTAACATGTAGCATCTAAAGAGAACCAAAAGGAGAATTTTCTTTCGTCAAATTTTTTCAGAAAATCACGTTTTAAGGAAATCCCGCATCGTGCGAAATTATCTTTTTTTCCTAAACAACACGTTGTAAGTCGAAAAGCTTTCATGTTGCGTGTATGTCTAAGTGTGTAGCCTCAAAAGAGAAGGCACAGGACAGTTTTCTCTCGAAAGGATATGTAAGAATACCACTTCATAAGGAGATACAGTTTTGCAGAGTAAAGACATATACGTACGCATTGGAAACTCTTTACGAGAAGAAATAACGCATAGTACAAAATTAGCTTGTATCTCCAAAACTACACGTTGTATCTCGAAAAGAATTGTTGTGGCGTGTACGTCTTAACATGTAGCATCTAAAGAGAACCAAAAGGAGAATTTTCTTTCGTCAAAATTTTTCAGAAAATCACGTTTTAAGGAAATCCCGCATCGTGCGAATTTATCTTGTTTTTCCTAAACAACACGTTGTAAGTCGAAAAGCTTTCATGTTGCGTGTATGTCTAAGTGTGTAGCCTCAAAAGAGAAGGCACAGGACAGTTTTCTCTCGAAAGGATATGTAAGAATACCACTTCATAAGGAAATACAGTTTTGCAGAGTAAAGACATATACGTACGCATTGGAAACTCTTTACGAGAAGAAATAACGCATAGTACAAAATTAGCTTGTATCTCCAAAACTACACGTTGTATCTCGAAAAGAATTGTTGTGGCGTGTACGTCTTAACATGTAGCATCTAAAGAGAACCAAAAGGAGAATTTTCTTTCGTCAAAATTTTTCAGAAAATCACGTTTTAAGGAAATCCCGCATCGTGCGAATTTATCTTGTTTTTCCTAAACAACACGTTGTAAGTCGAAAAGCTTTCATGTTGCGTGTATGTCTAAGTGTGTAGCCTCAAAAGAGAAGGCACAGGACAGTTTTCTCTCGAAAGGATATGTAAGAATACCACTTCATAAGGAAATACAGTTTTGCAGAGTAAAGACATATACGTACGCATTGGAAACTCTTTACGAGAAGAAATAACGCATAGTACAAAATTAGCTTGTATCTCCAAAACTACACGTTGTATCTCGAAAAGAATTGTTGTGGCGTGTACGTCTTAACATGTAGCATCTAAAGAGAACCAAAAGGAGAATTTTCTTTCGTCAAAATTTTTCAGAAAATCACGTTTTAAGGAAATCCCGCATCGTGCGAAATTATCTTGTTTTTCCTAAACAACACGTTGTAAGTCGAAAAGCTTTCATGTTGCGTGTATGTCTAAGTGTGTAGCCTCAAAAGAGAAGGCACAGGACAGTTTTCTCTCGAAAGGATATGTAAGAATACCACTTCATAAGGAAATACAGTTTTGCAGAGTAAAGACATATACGTACGCATTGGAAACTCTTTACGAGAAGAAATAACGCATAGTACAAAATTAGCTTGTATCTCCAAAACTACACGTTGTATCTCGAAAAGAATTGTTCTGGCGTGTACGTCTTAACATGTAGCATCTAAAGAGAACCAAAAGGAGAATTTTCTTTCGTCAAAATTTTTCAGAAAATCACGTTTTAAGGAAATCCCGCATCGTGCGAAATTATCTTGTTTTTCCTAAACAACACGTTGTAAGTCGAAAAGCTTTCATGTTGCGTGTATGTCTAAGTGTGTAGCCTCAAAAGAGAAGGCACAGGACAGTTTTCTCTCGAAAGGATATGTAAGAATACCACTTCATAAGGAAATACAGTTTTGCAGAGTAAAGACATATACGTACGCATTGGAAACTCTTTACGAGAAGAAATAACGCATAGTACAAAATTAGCTTGTATCTCCAAAACTACACGTTGTATCTCGAAAAGAATTGTTGTGGCGTGTACGTCTTAACATGTAGCATCTAAAGAGAACCAAAAGGAGAATTTTCTTTCGTCAAAATTTTTCAGAAAATCACGTTTTAAGGAAATCCCGCATCGTGCGAAATTATCTTGTTTTTCCTAAACAACACGTTGTAAGTCGAAAAGCTTTCATGGTGCGTGTATGTCTAAGTGTGTAGCCTCAAAAGAGAAGGCACAGGACAGTTTTCTCTCGAAAGGATATGTAAGAATACCACTTCATAAGGAAATACAGTTTTGCAGAGTAAAGACATATACGTACGCATTGGAAACTCTTTACGAGAAGAAATAACGCATAGTACAAAATTAGCTTGTATCTCCAAAACTACACGTTGTATCTCGAAAAGAATTGTTGTGGCGTGTACGTCTTAACATGTAGCATCTAAAGAGAACCAAAAGGAGAATTTTCTTTCGTCAAAATTTGTCAGAAAACCACGTTTTAAGGAAATCCCGCATCTTGCTAAATTATCTTGTTTTTCCTAAACAACACATTGTAACTCGAAAAGCTTTGGTGTTGCGTGTATGTCAAAGCATGTAGCCTCAAAAGAGAACGCACAGGAGAGTTTTCTCTCGAAAGAATATGTAAGAATACCACGTTATAAGGAAATACAGTGTTGCAGAGTAAAGACAAATACGTACTTATTGGAAACACTTAAACTTTACGAGAAGAAATAAGGCATTGTAAAAAATTAGTATGTATCTCCTAAACATCACGTTATAACTCGAAAAGATTTGGTGTGGTGTGTACGTCTAAACGTGTAGCCTCAAACGAGAACCCACAGGAGAATTTTCGTTCATCAAAATTTGTCAGAAAACCACGTTTAAAGAAATCCTGCATCGTGCGAAATTATCTTGTTTTTCCTAAGCAACACGTTGTAACGCGAAAACCTTTGGTGTTGCATGTATGTCTAAGCGTGTAGCCTCAAAAGAGAATGCAAAGGAGAGTTTTTTTTTCTCGAAAGAATATATAAGAATACCACGTTATTAGGAAATACAGTGTTGCAGAGTAAAGACAAATAATCACGTATTGGAAAAACTTTACGAGAAGAAATAACGCATCTTACAAAATTAGCTTGTATCTCCTAAACAACACGTTGTAACTTAAAAAGATTTGGTGTGGCCTGTACGTCTAATCGTGTAGCCTCAAAAGAGAAACCATAGGAGAATTTTCTTTGGTCAAAATTTGTCAGAAAACCAGGTATGAAGGAAATACCGCATCATGCGAAATTATCTTGTTTTTCCTAAACAAAACGTTTTAACTCGAAAAGCTTTGGTGTTGCGTGTATGTCTAAGCGTGTAGCCCCAAAAGAGAACGCACAGGAGAGTTTTCTCTCGAAAGAATATGTAAGAATACCACGTTGTAAGGAAATACAGTGTTGCAGAGTAAAGGAAAATACATATGTATTGGAAACGCAACATCAAAGCTTTTCGAGTTACAACGTGTTGTTTAGGAAAAGCAAGATAATTTCGCACGATGAGTGATTTCCTTAAAACATGGTTTTCTGAGAAATATTAACGAAAAAAAATTCTCTTGTGGGTTATCTTTTGAGGCTACACGTTTAGACGTGCATGCCACACCAAATCTTTTCGAGTTACAAACTGTTGTTTAGGAGATACAAGCTAATTTTTTACGATGCTTTATTTCTTCTTGTAAGGTGTTTCCAATAGGTACGTATTTGCCTTTAGTCTGCAACACTGTGTTTCCTTATAACGTGGTATTCTTACATATTCTTTCGAGAGAAAACTTTCCTGTGCGTCCTCTTTTGAGGCTACACGCTTAGACATACACGCAATACCAAAGATTTTCGCGTTACAACGTGTTGTTTAGGAAAAACAAGATAATTTCGCATGAAGAGGGATTTCCTTAATACGTGATTTTCTGACAAATTTTGACCAAAGAAAATTCTCCTATGGGTTCTCATTTGAGACTACACGTTTAGACGTACAGGCCACACCAAATCTTTTTAAGTTACAACATGTTGTTCACGAGATACAAGCTAATTTTTTTACGATGCATTATTTCTTCTCGTAAAGTTTAAGTTTTTCCAATAAGTATGTATTTGCCTCTACTCTGCAACACTGTATTTCCTTATAACGTGGTATTCTTACATATTATTTCGAGAGAAAACTCTCCTGTGCGTTCTCGGATTTCCTTAAACCGTTGTGTTCTGACAAATTTTGAAGAAAGAAAATTCTCCTGTGGCTTCTCTTATGATGCTACACGTTTAGACATGCACACCACACCAAATCCTTTCGAGTTACCACGTGTTGTTTAGGAGATACAGGCTAATTTTGTACGATGTGTTATTTCTTCTCATAAATTGTTTCCAATACGTACGTATTTGTCTTTCTCTGCAACACTGTATTTCCTTATAACGTGGTATTCTTACATATTCTTTCGAGGGAAAACTCTCCTGAGCGTTCTCTTTTGAGGCTACATGTTTAGACATACAAGCAACACCAAAGCTTTTCGAGTTACAACGTGTTGTTTAGGAAAAACTAGATAATTTCGCACGATGCGAGATTTCCATAAACGTGGTTTTCTGAAAAATTTGACAATAGAAAGTTCTCCTGTGGGTTCTCTTTTGAGGCTACATGTTTAGACGTACACGCCACACCAAATCTGTTCGAGTTACAACGTGTTGTTTAGGAGATACAAGCTAATATTTTACAATGTGTTAATTCTTCTCATAAAGTGTTTCCAATACGTACGTATTTGTCTTTACTCTGCAACATTGTATTTCCTTATAACGTGGTATTCTTACATATTCTTTTAGAAAACTGTCCTGTGCGTTCCCTTTTGTGGCTACACACTTAGACATACAGGCAACACCAAAGCTATTCAAGTTACAACATGTAGTTTAGGAAAAATTTTGTACGATGCATTATTTCTTCTTGTAAAGTGTTTCCAATACGTACTTATTTGTCTTTACTCTGCAACACTGTATTTCCTTATAACGTGGTATTCTTACATATTCTTTTGAGAGAAAACTCTCCTGTGCATTCTCTTTTGAGGCTACACGCTTAGACAAACACGCAACACCAAAGCTTTTCGAGTTACAACGTGTTGTTTAGGAAAAACAAGATAATTTCACACGATGTGAGATTTCCTTAAAACGTGGTTTCTGACAAATTTTGATGAAAGAAAATTCTCCTGTGGGTTCACTTTGGAGGCTACACGTTTAGACGTACGAGCCACACCAAATCTTTTCGAGTTACAACGTGCTGTTTAGGAAAAACAAGATAATTTCTCAGGATGCGAGATTTCCATAAAACGTGGTTTTCTGAAAAAATTTTGCCGTAAGAAAGTTCTCCTGTGGGTTCTCTTATGAGGCTACACGTTTACACGTACACGCCACACCAAATTCTTTCGAGTTACAAGGTGTTGTTTAGGAGATACAAGCTAATTTTGTACCATGCGTTATTTCTTCTCATAAAGTATTTACAATACGTACCTATTTATCTTTAATCTGCAACACTTTATTTCCTTATAACGTGGTATTCTTACATATTCTTTCTTTTTTTTCTTTTTTTTTCTTTTTCTTTTTTTTTTAGGCTTGATACAATTTATTTGCTTTTCTTTAGAATTTTTTTTATTGTTATTTTTTTTATTCGTACGATGCGGGATTTCCTTAAGACGTGGTTTTCTGACAAGTTTTAAGGAAAGAAAATTCTCCTGTGGGTTCTCTTATGAGGCTAAGCATTTAGACCTACACGCCCCACCAAATCCTTTCGAGTTACAAGGTGTTGTTTAGGAGATACAAGCTAATTTTGTAACATGCATTAATTCTTCTCATAAAGTATTTACAATCTGTACCTATTTATCTTTACTCTGCAACACTGTATTTACTTATAACGTGGTATTCTTACATATTCTTTCGAGAGAAAACTCTCCTCTGCATTCTCTTTTGAGGCTACACGCGTAGATATACACGCCACACCAAAGCTTTTCGTGTTACAACATTTTGTTTGTGAAAAACAAGATAATTTCGCAGGATGCGAGATTTCCTTAAAACGTGGTTTCTGACAAATTTTCATGAAAGAAAATTCTCCTGTGGGTTCTCTTTTGAGGCTACACGAAGAAATAATGCATCGTTCAAAATTAGCTTGTATCTCCTAAACAACACGTTGTAACTCAAAAAGATTTGGTGTGGCGTGTACATCTAAACGTGTAGCCTCAAAAGAGAACCCACAGGAGAGTTTTCTCTCGAGAGAACATGTAAGAATACCACGTTATAAGGAAATACAGTGTTGCAGAATAAAGACAAATATGTACACATTGTAAACACTTTACGAGAAGAAATAACGCATCATACAAAATTAGCTTGTATCTCCTAAACAACACGTTGTAACTCGAAAAGATTTGGTGTGGCATGTACGTCTAAATGTGTAGCCTCAAAAGAGAACCCACAGGAGAATTTTTGTTCGTCAAAATATGTCAGAAAACCACGTTTTAAGGAAATCCCGCATCGTGTGAAATTATCTTGTTTTTCTTAAACAACACGTTGTAACTTGAAAAGATTTGGTGTTGCATGTATGTCTAAGCATGTAGCCTCAAAAGCGAATGCACAGGAGAGTTTTCTCTCGAAAGAAGATGTAAGAATACCACGTTCTAGGAAATACAGTGTTGTAGACTAAAGACAAATACGTACGTATTGGAAACACTTTTAGAGATGAAATAATGCATCGTTCAAAATTAGCTTGTATCTCCTTAACAACACGTTGTAACTCGAAACGATTTGGTGTGGCGTGTACGACTAAACGTGTAGTCTCAAAAGAGAACCCAGAGGAGAATTTTCTTTCTTCAAAATGTTTCAGAAATCACGTTTTTAGGAAATCCCGCATTGTGGGAAATTATCTTGATTTTCCTAAACAACACGTTGTAACTCGAAAAGCTTTGGTGTTACGTGTATGTCTAAGCGTGTAGTCTCAAAAGAGAACGCAGAGGAGAGTTATCTCTCGAAAGAATATGTAAGAACACCACGTTATAAGGAAATACAGTATTGCGGAATAAAGACAAATACGTATGTATTGGAAACACTTTACGAGAAGAAATAAAACATCGTTCAAAATTAGTTTGTATCTCCTAAACAACACGTTGTAACTCGAAAAGATTTGGTGTGGCGTGTATGTCTAAGCGTGTAGCCTCAAAAGAGAACGCACAGGAGAGTTTTCTCTCGAAAGAATATTTAAGAATACCACGTTATAAGGAAATACAGTGTTGCAGAATAAAGACAAATACGTACATATTGGAAACACTTTATGAGAAGAAATAACGCATCGTACAAAATTAGCTTGTATCTCCTAAACAACACATTGTAACTCGAAAAGAGTTGGTGTGGCATGTACGTCTAAATGTGTAGCCTCAAAAGAGAACCCACAGGAGAATTTTCTTTCGTCAAAATATGTCAGAAAACCACGTTTTACGGTAATCCCGCATCGTGTGAAATTATCTTGTTTTTCCTAAACAACACGTTGTAACTTGAAAAGCTTTGGTGTTGCGTGTATGTCTAAGCGTGTATCCTCAAAAGCGAACGTACAGGAGTGTTTTCTCTCGAAATAAGATGTAAGAATACCACGTTCTAAGGAAATACAGCGTTGCAGACTAAAGACAAATAGGTACTTATTGGAAACACTTTTAGAGATGAAATAACGCATCGTTCAAAATTAGCTTGTATCTCCTAAACAACACGTTGTAACTCGAAAAAGATTTGGTGTGGCGTGTACGTCTAAATGTGTAGCCTCAAAAGAGAACCCACAGGAGAATTTTCTTTTCGTCAAAATTTTTCAGAAATCACGTTTTTAGGAAATCCCGCATTGTGCGAAATTATCTTGTTTTTCCTAAACAACACGTTGTAACTCGAAAAGCTTTGGTGTTACTTGTATGTCTAAGCATGTAGCCTCAAAAGCGAACCCACAGGAGAGTTTTCTCTCGAAAGAATATGTAAGAATACCACGTAATAAGTATACGGTGTTGCAGAGAAAAGACAAATACTTATGTATTGGAAACACTTAATGAGAAGAAATAATGCATGGTACAAAATTAGCTTGTATCTCCTAAACAACACGTTGTAAACTCGAAAAGATTTGGGTGTGATGTTTACATCTAAACGAGTAGCCTCAAAAGAAAACCCACAAGAGAATTTTCTTTCGTCAAATTTTTTTCAGAAACACCACGTTTTAAGGAAGTCCTGCATCGTGCGAAATCATCTTGTTTTTCCTAAACAACACGTTGTAACTCGAAAAGCTTTGGTGTTGCGTGTATGTCTAAGCGTGTAGCCTCAAAAGAGAAGGCACAGTAGTGTATTCTCTCGAAAGAATATGTAAGAATACCACGTTATAAGGAAATACAGTGTTGCAGAGTAAAGACAGATACTTACTTATTGGAAACACTTTACGAGAAGGAATAATACATAGTACAAAATTAGCTTGTATTTCCTAAACAAACACGTTGTAACTCGAAGGATTTGGTGTGGCATGTAATTTGAAACTTGTAGCCTCAAAAGAGAACCCACAGGAGAATTTTCTTTGTCAATATTTGTCAGAAAACCACGTTTTAAGGAAATCCCGCATTGTGCGAAATTATCTTGTTTTTCCTAAACAACACGTTATAACTCGAAAAGCTTTGGTGTTGCGTGTATGTCTAAACGTGTGGCCTCAAAAGAGAACGGACAGGAGAGTTTTCTCTCGAAAGAATATATAAGAATACCACGTTATAAGGAAATACAGTGTTGCAGAGTAAAGACAAATATGTATGTATGGGAAACACTTTACGAGAAGAAATAACACATCGTAAAAAATTAGCTTGTATCTCCTAAACAACACGTGGTAACTCGAAAAGATTCAGTGTGGCGTGTACGTCTAAACATGTAGCCTCAAAAAAGAAGACACAGTAGAATTTTTCTTTCGTCAAAATTTGTCAGAAAACCACGTTTTAAGGAAATCCCGCATCGTGCGAAATTATCTTGTTTTTCCTAAACAACACGTTGTAACTCGAAAAGCTTTGGTGTTGCGTGTATGTCTAAGCGTGTAGCCTCTAAAGAGAACTCCCAGGAGAGTTTTCTCTTGAAAGAACATGTAAGAATACAATGTTATAAGGAAATAGAGTGTTGCAGAGTAAAGACAAATGCGTACTTATTGGAAACACTTTAAGAGAAGAAATAACACATAGTACAAAATTAGCTTGTATCTCCTAAACACTTGGTAACTGGAAAGGATTTGGTGTGGCGTGCACGTCTAAACGTGTAGCATCAAAAGAGAACCCACAGGAGAATTTTCTTTCCTCAAAATTTGTCAGAACACAATGGTTTAAGGGAAATCCCGCATTGTGCGAAAATTATCTTGTTTTTCATAAACAACACGTTGTAATTCGAAAAGCATTGGTGTTGCCTGTATGTCTAAATGTGTAGCCTCAAAAGGGAATGCAAAGGATAGTTTTCCTCTCGAAAGAATATGTAAGAATACCATGTTATAAGGAAATACAGTGTTGCAGAGTAAAGACAAATACGTACGTTTTGGAAACACTTTACGAGAAGAATTAAAGCATCGTACAAAATTAGCTTGTATCTCCTAAACAACACGTTGTAACTCGAAAAGGTTTGGCGTGGTGCGTGTACTTCTAAACATGTAGCCTCAAAAGAGAACCCACAGGAGAATTTTCTTTCGTCCAAAATTTTTCAGAAAAACCATGTTTTAAGGAAATCCCCCATCGTGCGAAATCATCTTCTTTTTCCTAAACAACATGTTGTAACTCGAAAAGCTTTGGTGTTGCGTGTATGTGTGAGCGTGGAGCCTCAAAAGAGAAGGCACAGGAGAGTTTTCTCTCGAAAGAAATATGTAAGAATCCCACGTTATAAGGAAATACAATTTTGCAGATTAAAGACAAATAAGTACAGATTGGAAACACTTTACGAGAAGAAAGAATGCATCGTAAAAAAATTGGCTTGTATCTCCTAAACAACATGTTGTAACTCGAAAAGATTTGGTGTGACGTGTACGTCTAAACGTGTAGCCTCAATAGAGAACCCACAGGAGAATTTTCTTCTTTCTTTTTTTTTTACGTTTTTTAAATTAAATATTTTCTTTATTTACATTTTAAATATTATCTGCATTCCTGGTTTCCCCTCTGAAAACACCACTATCCCATAACCCCTTCTCCCTGCTCACCAACCCATCCACTCCCACTCCTTTTTTTTTTGTCTTATTTTTTTTTAGTGTTAACTTTTTTTTATTCGATATAATTTATTTACATTTCAAATGATTTCCCCTTTTCTAGCCCCCACCCACTCCCCGAAAGTCCCGAAAGCCCCCTTCTCTTCCCCTGTCCTCCCATCCACCCCTTCCCCACTTCCCCGTTCTGGTTTTGCTAAATACTGTTTCACTGAGTCTTTCCAGAACCAGGGGCCACTCCTCCTTTCTTCTTGTTCCTCATTTGATGTGTGGATTATGTTTTGGGTATTCCAGTTTTCTAGGTTAATATCCACTTATTAGTGAGTGCATACCATGATTCACCTTTTGAGTCTGGGTTACCTCACTTAGTATGATATTCTCTAGCTCCATCCATTTGCCTAAGAATTTCATGAATTCATTGTTTCTAATGGCAGAATAGTGCTCCATTGTGTAGATATACCACATTTTTTGCATCCACTCTTCTGTTGAGGGATACCTGGGTTCTTTCCAGCATCTGGCAATTATAAATAGGGCTGCTATGAACATAGTAGAACATGTATCCTTATTACATGGAGGGGAGTCTTCTGGGTATATGCCCAGGAGTGGTATAGCAGGATCTTCTGGAAGTGAGGTGCCCAGTTTTCGGAGGAACCGC
Source organism: Apodemus sylvaticus (assembly GCF_947179515.1). Taxonomy (NCBI): domain Eukaryota; kingdom Metazoa; phylum Chordata; class Mammalia; order Rodentia; family Muridae; genus Apodemus; species Apodemus sylvaticus. The sequence continues at coordinate 103,763 of NW_026263019.1, forward strand.
CAGACTGATTTCCAGAGTGGTTGTACCAATTTGGCAACCCCACCAGCAGTGGAGGAGTGTTCCTCTTTCTCCACACCCTCTCCAACACCTGCTGTCTCCTGAATTTTTAATCTTAGCCATTCTGACTGGTGTAAGATGAAATCTTAGGGTTGTTTTGATTTGCATTTCCCTGATGACTAATGAAGTTGAGCATTTTTTAAGATGCTTCTCCGCCATCCGAAGTTCTTCAGGTGAGAATTCTTTGTTTAACTCTGTACCCTCCATTTTTTAATAGGGTTGTTTGGTTTTCTGGAGTCTAACTTCTTGAGTTCTTTATATATATTGGATATTAGCCCTCTATATGATGTAGGATTGGTGAAGATCTTTTCCCAATTTGTTGGTTGCCGATTTTTCCTCTTGATGGTGTCCTTTGCCTTACAGAAACTTTGTAATTTCATGAGGTCCCATTTGTCAATTCTTGCTCTTAGAGCATACGCTATTGGTGTTCTGTTCAGAAACTTTCTCCCTGTACCGATGTCCTCAAGGTTCTTCCCCAGTTTCTTTTCTATTAGCTTCAGAGTGTCTGGCTTTATGTGGAGGTCCTTGATCCATTTGGATTTGAGCTTAGTACAAGGAGACAAGGATGGATCAATTCGCATTCCTCTGCATGCTGACCTCCAGTTGAACCAGCACCATTTGTTGAAAAGGCTATCTTTTTTCCATTGGATGTTTTCAGCCTCTTTGTCAAGGATCAAGTGGCCATAGGTGTGTGGGTTCATTTCTAGATCTTCAATCCTGTTCCATTGATCCTCCTGTCTGTCACTGTACCAACACCATGCAGTTTTTAACACTATTGCTCTGTAGTATTGCTTGAGGTCAGGGATACTGATTCCCCCAGATTTTCTTTTGTGCTGAGAATAGTTTTAGCTATCCTGGGTTTTTTGTTGTTCCAGATGAATTTGATAATTGCTCTTTCTAACTCTGTGAAGAATTGAGTTGGGATTTTGATGGGTATTGCATTGAATCTGTATAGTGCTTTAGGCAGAATGGCCATTTTAACTATATTGGTTCTACCGATCCATGAGCATGGGAGGTTTTCCCCATTTTTTGAGGTCTTCTTCCATTTCCCTTCTTCAGAGTCTTGAAGTTCTTGTCATACAGATCTTTCACATGTTTGGTAAGGGTCACCCCAAGATACTTTATACTGTTTGAGGCTATTGTGAAGGGGGTCATTTCCCTAATTTCTTTCTCAGCCTGCTTATCCTTTGAGTATAGGAAGGCCACTGATTTGCTTGAGTTGATTTTATAACCTGCCACTTTGCTGAAGTTGTTTATCAGCTGTAGGAGCTCTCTAGTGGAGTTCTTTGGGTCACTTAGGTAGACGATCATGTCGTCTGTAAATAATGATAGTTTGACTTCTTCCTTTCCAATTTGTATCCCTTTGACCTCCTTATGTTGTCGAATTGCCCGAGCTAGTACCTCAAGTACAATATTGAAAAGATAAGGAGAAAGGGGGCAGCCTTGTCTGGTCATTGATTTCAGTGGGATTGCTTCAAGTTTCTCTCCATTTAGTTTGATGCTGGCTACCGGTTTGCTGTATATTGCTTTTACTATGTTTAGGTATGGGCCTTGAATTCCTGTTCTCTCCAAGACTTTAAGCATGAAGGGATGCTGAATTTTGTCAAATGCTTTTTCAGCATCCAATGAAATGACCATGTGGTTTTGTTATTTGAGTTTGTTTATGTAGTGGATTGTATTGATGGATTTCCGTATATTGAACCAACCCTGCATTCCCGGGATAAAGCCTACTTGATCATGGTGGATGATCATTTTGATGTGTTCTTGGATTCGGTAAGCAAGAATTTTATTGAGTATTTTTGCATCGATGTTCATAAGGGAAATTGGTCTGAAGTTCTCTTTCTTTGTTGGATCTTTTTGTGGCTTTGGTATCAGCGTAATTGTGGCTTCGTAGAAGGAATTGGGTAGTGTTCCTTCTGTTTCTATTTTGTGGAATAGTTTGAAGAGTATTGGTGTTAACTCTTCTTTGAAGGTCTTGTAGAATTCTGCACTGAAGCCATCTGGTCCTGTGCTTTTTTTGGTTGGAAGACTTTCTATGACTCCTTCTATTTCTTTAGGCATTATGGGACTGTTTAGATGGTCTAGTTGGTCCTGATTTAATTTTGGTATTTGGTATCTGTCAAGGAAATTGTCCATTTCCTCCAGATTCTCCAGTTGTGTTGAGTACAGGCTCTTGTAGTAGGATCTGATGATTTTTTGGATTTCCTCAGTTTCCGTTGTTATATCTCCCTTTTCATTTCTAAGTTTGTTAATTTGGATACTTTCTCTGTGCCCTTTGGTCAGTCTGGCTAAGGGTTTATCTCTCTTGTTGATTTTCTCAAAGAACCAGCTCCTGGTTTTGTTGATTTTTTGTATGGTTCTCTTTGTTTCTACTTGATTGATTTCGGCCCTGAGTTTGATGATTTCCTGCCTTCTACTCCTCCTGGGTGAAATAGCTTCTTTTTGTTCTAGGGCTTTCAGGTGTGTCATTAAGCTGGTAATGTATGCTCTCTCCATTTTCTTTTTGGAGGCACTCAGGGCTATGAGTTTTCCTCTTAGCACTGCTTTCATTGTGTCCCATTGATTTGGGTATGTTGTGTTTTCATTTTTATTGTGTTCTAAAAAGTCTTTAATTTCTTTCTTTATTTCTTCCTTGACCAAGGTATCATTGAGTAGAGTATTGTTCAGTTTCCACGTGTATGTGGGTTTTCTGTTGTTTCTGTTGCTATTGAAGACCACTTTTACTCCATAGTGATCAGATAGGAGGCATGGTATTAGTTCTATCTTCTTATATTTGTTGAGGTCTGTCTTGTGACCAATTATATGGTCGATTTTGGAGAAGGTACCATGAGGTGCTGAGAAAAAGGTATATTCTTTTGTTTTAGGATAGAATGTTCTATATATATCTGTTAAATCTAATTGGTCCAAAGCTTCAATTAGTTTCATTGTGTCCTTGTTTAGTTTCTGTTTTCCTGATCGGTCCATTGAGGAAAGTGCAGTGTTGAAGTCACCCACAATTATTGTGTTAGGTGCAATGTGTGCTTTTAGTTTTAATAAAGTTTCTTTTACGAAAGAGGGTGCCCTTGCATTTGGGGCATAGATGTTCAGGATTGACAGTTCTTCTTTTGTATTTTTCCTTTGACCAGCAAGAAGTGTCCCTCAGGGTCTCTTTTGATGACTTTGGGTTGAAAGTCAATTTTATCTGATATTAAAATGGCTACTCCAGCTTGTTTCCTGAGACCATTTGCTTGTAAAATTGTCTTCCAGACTTTTACTCTAAGGTAGTGATTGTCTTTGAACCTGAGGTGTGTTTCCTGTAAGCAGCAAAATGTAGGGTCCTGTTTACGTATCCATTCAGTTAGTCTGTGTCTTTTTGTTGGGGCATTAAGTCCATTGATGTTAAGAGATATTAAGGAATAGTGATTGTTACTTCCTATCATTTTTGACGTTATTTTTTAAATTTGAATGCTTAACTTCTTTTGGGTTTGATGAAAGGTTACTATCTTGCCTTTTTCCAGGGTGAAGTTTCCCTCCTTGTATTGGTGTTGTCTTCCTATTATCCTTTTTAGGGCCGGGTTTGTGGATAGATATTGGGTAAACTTGGTTTTGTCATGAAATATCTTAGTTTCTCCATCTATGGTGATTTAGAGTTTTGCTGGATATAGTTGTTTTCGTTGGCATTTGTGTTCTCTTAGAGTCTGCATGAGATCTGCCCAGGACCTTCTAGCCTTCATAGTCTCCGGTGAAAAGTCTGCTGTGATTCTGATAGGTCTTCCTTTACATGTTACTTGGCCTTTTTCTCTTACTGCCTTTAGTATTCTTTCTTTGTTTAGAACATTTGGTGTTTTGATTATTATGTGACGGGAAGTATTTCTGTTCTGGTCCAGTCTGTTTGGAGTTCTGTAGGCTTCTTGTATATTCATGGGCATCTCTCTCTTTAGGTTAGGGAAGTTTTCTTCCATAATTTTATTGAAGATATTTGCTGGCCCTTTAAGTTGTAAATCTTCACTCTCATCTATGCCTATAATCCTTAGGTTTGGTCTTCTCATTGTGTCCTGGATTTCCTGGATATTTTGGGTTACAAGCTTTTTGCATTTTGCATTTTCTTTAACTGTTGAGACCATGGTTTCTATGGAATCTTCAGCATCTGAGATTCTTTCTTCTATCTCGTGTATTCTGTTGTTGATATTTGCATCTCTGTCCCCTGATTTCTTCCCAAGGCTTTCTATCTCCAAAGTTGTCTCCCTTTGAGTTTTCTTAGTTGTTTCTACTTCTGATTTTTGATCCTGGATGGTTTTGCTTAGCTCCTTCACTTGCATGTTTGTGTTTTCCTGTAATTCTTTAAGAGATTTTTTTGTTTCCTCTTTCATGAGCTCAGCCTGTTGACCAAAGTTCTCCTGCATTTCATTAAGAGATTTTTGTGTTTCGTCTTTCATGACTTCAGCCTGTTGACCAAAGTTCTCCTGTATTTCTTTAAGTGTTTTTTGCATTTCCTCCTTGTTGGCTTTTGTATTCTCCTGGATTTCTTTCAATGATTTTTGTGTTTCCCTTGCAAGGGCTTCTAACTTTTGATCCATTTTCTCCTGAATTTCTTTAAGTATGTCCTTCATGTGTTCCTGTACCAGCATCATGACCAGTGATTTTAAATCCAAATCTTGTTTTACTGGTGTGATGGGGTATCCAGGACATGTTGGTAGAGGAGAATTGGGTTCAGATGTTGCCATATTGCCTTGATTTCTGTTAGTGACGTTCCTGCGTTTGCCTTTTGCCATCTAGTTCTCACTGGTGTTAGTTTGTCTTGTCAGTGCTGGACTCACCAGTGCAAGCTGCCCCTTCCCCGTTGGCCTCTGGTGCACAGCTTACCTCCTGCACTGCTTGTAGACAGGGTGCTGCTGCCCAGGCTGTTCAGATCCCAAAGCAGGCACCCGAAGGCTCCTGCTGGGGCCCGCTGGATTCACTGGAGCACACTGACTTCTCCCAGCTGGCCGCCCGGAAACCCAGCTAGCCACTTGCAGGACTTGGAGATGTGGTGCTGCCGCCCAGAAACCCAGCTAGCCACTTGCAGGACTTGGAGATGTGGTGCTGCCGCCCAGGCTGATCTGGGCAGCAGAACTCCCAACCGTGTTGGTGCACACAAG